>NC_090800.1:1511904-1814285 GCF_036512215.1 Solanum lycopersicum
ATTTTTTTTTCTGCGAGATGACTTGCTTCATTTCTAAATTCTTAACGGCTGTCGATGCTAAAATTCAGCCATTTTGTTTTGAAATTTTCGAACAAAAAAAATTCATGGATATAACACAAGAAAATTGGTAAAATCTTTAATTGTCTGATTTGTGGATCATTTGAACTCTAAAATTCACCATTTATCCCGGCGAGATGAACTAGTTACATAACTAAGGTCCTAACGGAAGTCCATGAAAATTTTTGGCTATTTAGTTTTGAGATTTTTGGATAAAAAATCTATGGGCTATAGTACACGAAAATCGGTAAAAATCTTCCTTTGCTTGCTTTAAGGCTCGATTGAACTTTGAAATGAACCATTTTTCTCCACAAGACGAGCTAGTTCCATTTCTAAAATCTTAACAGACCTCCATGAAAAGTTTTGGGCATTTTGTTTTGGGATTTCCGGATCAAAAAAGGTTACGGGTATAGCAATGAAAATCGATGAAATCTGTCTTTGCCTACTTTGAGGCTCGTTTGATGTAAAAAAATGCACCATTTTTTCCCCCGGAACAAACAAGTTCCATTTCTAAGATCTTAACGGAGGTCAATGAAAAATTTCAATCATTTTGTTTTGAGATTAGCAGATAAAAATATTTCATGGCCTATAGCACATGAAAATCAGTAAAATTTGTCACTGCCTTCGTTTGTGCTCATTTGAACTTAAAACTGCGTCAATTTTCCCTGCAGAACAAACTAGTTCCATTTTAAGTTCTTAATGGATGTCCATGAAAAATTTCGGCCATTTTGTTTCACAATATCCGGAAAAAAATCCATAGGCTATTATAGCAAATGAAAATCAACAAAATCTGTCTTTACCTGCTTTGGGCTCGTTTGAACTTGAAACCGCATCATTTTTTCTGGCGGGACGAACTGGTTCCATTTTTAAGATCCTAACATATGTCCATGAAAAATTTTGGCCATTTTGTTTCGTGATTACTTGATAAAAATAAATCCTTAGGTTATAGCACACGAAAATAGGTAAAATCTGTCTTTGTTTGCTTTGGAGCTCGTTTGAACTTGAAAATACATTATTTTTCCCCGCGCGACGAATTAGTTCCAATTCTAAGGTTTCAACGGACATCAATGAATAATTTTGGCCATTTTGTTTCCTACTTTATGGATAAAAAAAATCCATGTCCAGTAGAGCACACAAAAATCTGTAAAAAAAATGGCTTTGCCTGCTTTAGGCACGTTCGAACTTAAAAATGAGATATTTTTCTCCGCGAGATGAATTGGTTCCATTTCTAAGGTCTTAATAGACTTCTATGAAAAATTTCAGCCATTTGTTTTGGGATTTTCAGATTAAAAATATATGGGCTATAGCACATGAAAATTGATAAATCTTTCTTTGCTTGCTTTGGAGCTCGTTTTAACTTGAAAATGCACCATTTTTTTGCGGGATGAACTTGTTCCATTTTTAAAATCTTAATGAACGTCCATGCAAAATTTCGGCTATTTCATTTTGAAAATTTTGGATTAAAAAAATTCATGGGCTGTTATAGCACACAAAATCGGTATAATCTTCCATTGCATGCTTTGGGCTCATTTGAACTCTAAAATTCGCTATTTTTTCTGACGGAACAAACTGGTTACATTTATAAGGTCTTATTAACGTTCATGAAAAATTTTAGCCATTTTATTTTTGAATTTCCAGATAAAAAAGTTCATGGTTATGGCTCACGAAGATCGATAAAATCTGTCTTTTTTGCTTTGGGCTCATTTGAACCTAAAATGCACAATTTTAACCCGCCGGATGAACTTGTTCCATTTCTAAGGTCTTAACGGACATCCATTAAAATTTTCAGCCAATTTTTTTAGATTTCCAAATGAAAAATTTCATGGGATATAGCACACGAAAATCGATAAAATCTGCATTTGCGTACATTGAGGCTTGTTTGAACTTGAAAATGCACCATTTTCTCCCACGGGATGAATTGGTTTCGTTTTCTAAGGTCATACCAGACGTCTATGAAAAACAAATTAATGGGTATAGCCCATGAAAATCGATAAAATTATTTTTGTCCACTTTGAGGCTCGTTTGAACTTTAAAATGCATCTTTTTTCCCCGCGGGACAAACTGGTTTCATTTCTAAGATCTTAATGGATGTCGATGAAAATTTTGGCAATTGTATTTTGGAATTTCTGGATTAAAAAAATTCATGATCTATAGCACAAGAAAATAGGTAAAATTTGTCTTTGCCTGCATTGGGGCTCGTTTGAACTTTAAGATGAACCAATGGGATGAACTTGTTCAATTTTTAAGGTCTTAAATAGATGTCCATTAAAATTTCTCCATTTTTTTTTCAAGCACATGAAAATCAGTAAAATCTAAATTTGTCTGTTTTGGAGCTCATTTTAACTTGAAAATGCACCATTTTCCCCTGCAGAACGAACTGGTTCTATTTCTAAAGTTGTAATGGAAGTCCATTAAAATTTTGGCCTTTTTTGGATTTTGGAATTAAAATTATAGAACACGAAAATCTGTAAAATCTGTCTTTGCTTGCTTTGAAACTTGTTTGAACTTGAAAATGTACTCCCTCCGTTTAAAAAAGGATGACGTAGTTTTACTTAGAACGGAGTTTAAGAAAAGAAATAAGTTTTTTTAATCTTGTAGTTCTAAATTAAAGTTATGTCAAGTGTACTAAAATGCCCTTTAATCTTGTAGTCTGAAACATGATACGTGGAAAGTTAAAGTTAAATTGTTGCAAAAAAGGAAAGGGGTCATTCTTTTTGAAACATACTAAAAAGGAAATAGGGTCATTCTTTTTTAAACAGAGGGAATACCATTTTTCCCTGCAAAAGGAACTGGTTCCATATTTAAGGTAGTAGACGTCCATGAAAAATTTCGGTCATTTTGTTTTGGGATTTTCGGATAAGAAAAATCCATGGGCTATATATAGCACACGAAAACCGATAAAATTTGACTTTACTTGCTTTTGGGCTCGTTTGAACTTGAAAATAAACCATTTTCCGCGTGGGACAAGCTGGTTCCATTTCTAATGTCTTAGCGAAGTCCATGAAAAATTCCGTTCATTTTATTTCAGAATTTAAAGATAAAAAAAGTTCATGGGTTATAACACACAAAAATCGGTAAAATCTACCTTTTTCAACTTTGGGGTTTGTTTGAACTATAAAATGCACAATTTTTCTCCACGGGACAAGACGGTTTAATTTTTAAGGTCTTAACGGACGTCCATTAAAAACTTTGTCCATTGTGATTTTGGATTTCCGAATTAATGAAATTTCATGGGCTAAGGAACATGAAAATTGTGAAATTTGTCTTTGCCTGCTTTGGGGCTCGTTTCAGCATTAAAATGTATCATTTTTCTCGCAGGATGAACTGGTTCCATTTCTATTGATAAAATCTGCCTTTGCCTACTTTGGGCTCGTTTGAACTTGAATACAAACCATTTTTTCCGTGGGACGAACTGATTCCATTTAAAAGGTCTTAAAAGAAGTCCATGAAAAATTTTGGCCTTTTTATTTCGTGATTTCTAAATTAAAAAAATATGGACTATAGCACACGAAAAACGGTGAAATCAGCCTTTGTCAGCTTTAGGCTCGTTTGAACTTGAAAATGCACCATTTTTCCCCGCGGAATGAACTAGTTCCCTTTCTAAGGTCTTAACAGATGTCCATGTAAAAACATCGGCCGTTTTGATTCAGGATTTTCAGATTAAAAAAATCAATGTGCTTTAACTCACAAAAATCGGTAAAATCATCCTTAACCTGCTTTAGGACTTGTTTGAATTTGAAAATGCACAATTTTTCGCGACACGATAAATTGGTTCCATATTTAATGTCTTAGCAGACGTCCATATAAAATTTCAGCCATTTTCTTTAGAGATTTTAGGGAAAAAATCCATGGGCTTTTGCACATGAAATTCATTAAAATCTACCTTTGCCTTTTTTGGGGCTCGTTTTAAATTTAAAATGCATCATTTTTACCGCGAGACGAGCTGGTTCCATTTCTAAGGTCTTAACAAACTTCCTTGAAAAATTTCTATAATTTTGTTTCATAATTTCCGAACAAAAAAAAATGCATGGGCTATCAAACATATTAATTGGTAAAATTTTGAGGCTTGTCTGAACTGTAAAATGCACCATTTTTTCCACGGATGAAATAGTTCTTTTTCTAAAGTCTTATCTGGACGTCCACGAAATTTTTTTATCATTTTATTTTTTGGATTTCCGAGTAAAAAAATCATGGGGATAGAACACGAAAATCGATAAAATCTGCCTTGACAGTTTTGGGGTTCGTTTGAACTTGAAAATGCACAATTTTTCTTCACGGACGAATTGATTCCATTTCTCAGGTCTTAATGGATGTCCATGAAAATTTTTTGCCTTTTTTTTTGGGATTTCCAAAAAAACTCAATGGGATATAGCATAGGAAAATTGTGATATCTGTCTTTGCCTGCTTTGGATCTCATTTGAACTTGAAGATGCATCATTTTTCTTCGCGGGATGAACTAGTTCGGATCTTAAAAGACATCCATGAAAAATTTTGTCCATCTTATTTTGGGATTTTTGAATAGAAAAAATCCATGGGCTATAGTATACAAAAATTGGTAAATATGTCTTTGCCTGCTTTAGAGCTAATTTGAACTAGAAAATGCACCATTTTCCCTCCCCGGGACGAACTGGTTCCATTTCTAAGATCTTAACGGACGTCCATGAAAAAAAATTTAGTCATTTTTTTCACGATTTGTGAATAAAAAAATCAATGGGCTTTAGCAAACGAAATCGGTAAAATATTTGTTAGCCCTTTTAGGGACTCGTTTGAACTTGAAAATGCACCATTTTTCCTTGCGAGACGAACTGGTTCCATATTTAATGTTTTAACAAACGTCAATGAAAAATTTGGTCATTTTGTTTTGAGATTTTCAGATAAAAAATATTCATGGGCTATAGCACATGAAAATCGATAAAATATATCTTTGTGTGCTTAAGGACTCGTTTGAACTTTATAATGCATCATTTGTCTCCACGGGTCTAACTTTTTCAAATTCTAAGGTCTAAATGGATGTACATGAAAATATTGGCCATTATGATATGACATTTTTGGACAAAAAAATCAATGGGCTATAGCACACAAAAATTGATAAAATCAGTCTTAGCCTGTTTTGAGCTCATTTGAACCTGAAAATGCAACATTTTCCCCGCGGAACAAGCTGGTTACATTTCTAAAGTCTTAACCGACGTCCATGAAAAATTTTGGCCCTTTTTTTTGGATTTCCAAATTAAAAAAATTCATGGGTTATAGCATACGAAAATTGCTAAAATCTTCCTTTGCCTACATTTGGGCTTATCTAAACTTGAAAATACACCATTTTATCCCGCGGCACGAACTGATTCTATTTCTAATATCTTAACGGACGTCCATGAAAATTATGTCTTGGGATTTATGGATAAAAAAAATCATGGGCTATATATAACACATGAAAAATGGTAAAATCTATTTTAGCGTACTTTGGGCCTCGTTTGAACTTGAAAATACGCAAATATTTCCCCCAGAACAAACTAGTTGGATTTCTAAGTACTTAACAAATATCCATGAAAAATTTTTGGCCATTTTGTTTCAGGATTTAGGGATAAAAAATGGCATGACCTATTGCACGTGAGAATCGGTTAAATCTTCCTTTGCCTCCTTTGGGACTTATTTGAGCTTGAAAATGTATCATTTTTTCTGCGGGACGAACTGGTTCCACTTATAAGGTCTTCATGGACTTCCATTAAAATTCTGGTCATTTTTTTCGGGATTTTTGGATTAAAAAAATCATGGGCTATAGCACACGAAAATATATAAAATTTGTCTTTGCCTGCTTTGGGGATCGTTTGAACTTGAAAATGCACTATTTTTTCCCACGGGTCGAATTGGTCCCATTTCTAAGGCTTACTGGACGTCCATGAAAAATTTTGGCCATTTTTTGTTTTAGATTTCTTGATAAAAAAAATCAATGTGTTATAGCACATGAAAATCGATAAAATTTATCTTTTCCTGCTTTGAGGTTCGTTTGAACTATAAAATGCACCATATTTCCCCGCGGGATGAACTGGTTCCTTTTCGAAGGTCTTAACGTCCATGAAAAATTTAAGCCATTTTATTTTAGGATTTTTGGGACAAAAATTCATGGATTATACCACACGAAATTCAGTAAAATCTGTCTTTACCTTCTTTGGAGCTTGTTTGAACTTGAAAATGCACCATTTTTTTCCTGCGAGACGAACTGATTTCATTTCTAAGGTATTAACAGACGTCAATGAAAAATTTTGGTCTTTTTTTTGGGATTTTTGGATTAAAAAATCCATGGCTATAATAGACGAAAATCGATAAATCTGTTGTTGCATGCTTTGGGACTCGTTTGAAATTGAAAATGCACCATTTTTTCCCTCTGAACGAACTTGTTCCATTTCTAAGGTCTTAACGGATGCTTACAAAAAAATTCGGCTATTTTTTTTGAAATTTTCTTAATAAAAAAATCCATGGGTTATAACACAAAAAAATTGGTAAAATTTGTCTTTGCCTGCTATGGGAACGTTTGAACTTGAAAATGGACCATCGCTCCCCGTAGGACAAACTAGTTCCATTTCTAAGGTCTTAACGGACAACTATGAAAAATTTCGATCATTTTATTTTAGAATTTTCAGATTTAAAAAATCAATGTGCTATAGCATACGAAAATCGATAAAATCTGCGTTTGAACTTTAAAATCACCATTTTACCCTTCGGGACAAACTGATTCCATTTCTAAGGTCTTAATGGATGTCCATGAAAATTTTTGATCATTTTATTTTGGGATTTTGGGATCAAAAAAAAATTCATGGGCTATAGTACAAGAAAATCGGTAAAAATTGTCTATGTCTGCTTTAGGGCTCGTTTGAAATTTAAAATACAATATTTTTCCCCGCGGAGAAGTGGTTTCATTTCTAAAGTCTTATGGACGTACAAAAAAAATTTCAGCCATTTTTTTTTGAGATTTTCGGATTAAAAAAATCTATAGGTTATAGCACAAGAAAATTGGTAAAATTTGTCTTTGCCTACTTTGGTGTTCGTTTGGATTGAAATCGATCGTTTTGGACGCCAGGGCCAACTGGATCCATAACTAACATCTTAACGATTGTCCGCAAAAGATATGGACAAAAAAGACGTTAGAATTCGAGATCACCAAAAAACTTGTCAAAATTTTGGATCACCAAAAATCGATGGACTATATACATGAAAATCGGCAAAAATGTGATTTACCTGCTTGGGGTTTGTTTGACCTTAAAGATGGACAATTTTGACCGTCAGGTCCAACTGGCTCCATAGATAACGAACGGCTAATGGACGTCCACAAAATATTTGGGCAAAAAAAAAGTCGGAATTCCTGATCACCAAAAATCCATGGATTATAACACATGAAAATCGACCAAATAGGGGGGTTACCTTCTCCGAACCTCGTTTGACCTTCAAAATGGACCGTTTTGATCGACAGGACCAACTGGCTCCATAACTAACATATTAACGACATCTACAAAAAAATGAGGCAAAAAAAGAAGTAGGAATTCTGGTTCACCAAAAAAGATCGTGAACTACACTAAAATTGGCAAAATGAGGGGTTTACCTGCTCCGGTACTCATTTGACCTTCAAAATGGACTGTCTTGACCGTCAAGGCCAAATGGCTCCATAAATAACGTCTTAACGGACGTCGACAAAAAATTTAGATAAAAAGACGTTGAAATTCAATGGTCATTCTTGAATTTACCCATGGATTAACGATGGATAAAATTATGTTAGTTATGAAGCAATTTACTAATGAATTAACCATGAAGTTCATAATTAGTTCTATTAGTATATATTTTAGCTCAAAAGAATATTTCAATGAATAATCAACGAGCTAGCAATACATGAGAACTTTTATACAATTCCTTTGGAAACATAACTTTACTAAATCAATAGGGTTCATGCGATAGAACAACACTCATAAGAAGGGGATATATCTCTTGCTAGCACACATCAATTACATTAAATTCGATACTGTGATCGTACAATTGATAATATTTGTGTTTACTACTATTTTATTGACAGGAGCGGCTCAGACATATTAGTAACCTAAGACAAAAATTAAACGGGGCTTTAAATTTGAATTATTAATAACATTTATATAATTGATTTCTTCTAATTTTCAATTGATGATATAATCATTCTTATTTTAAATTATTTTTCACAAGATATAATACTTCAAATATGTCAAATTTCTTCTAATAATTCTTTTATTTTTCATGAAACGTTTACTTTTTCTACAAATAGTATTTACTATAATAACTTATAACCTATTATTATTAAAAATGAGACCCCTTAAGTTTAGGGACGTAAGACACATATCTTTTTTTAACACTGTCGAGCCACCCTTGTTTATTGATTTCTCAATAGAATGTTAAATATGTATCTCATCTAATAATTAATAAAATATAAATATGACATATGATTATTCAGTTTTGAATCTGACGTTTAAAATAAATATTTTGAAATGCTAAAATTAACTTAAAATATATATAATAGAAATATTTTATTCATTGAAATCAACCCATTCATTTGAAATGCTAAAACTAACTTAAAATATAATAGAAATATTTTATTCATTGAAATCAACCCATTCACTTGAAATGCTAAAACTAACTTAAAATATAATAGAAATATTTTATTCATTGAAATCAACCCATTCATTTGAAATGCTAAAACTAACTTAAAATATAATAGAAATATTTTATTCATTTAAAATTTGAATTCAACCCATTCATTTGTCTCTATTAGGAGGAATACATTAATCAATACTATCAATGAATTTTATTTAATATACTATAATTGTGTCTGAAATATAATTTTTTTTAAATGATAAAACTAACTTAAAATATAATAGAAATCTTTTATTCATCGAAATCAAATCTATTCATTTGTCACTATTAGGTGGAATACATCAATCAATATTTATCGATGAATTTTATTTAATATAATGTACTTGTATCTGAACACATGATTCATGAAATCAGCTATAAGATTTATCGGTATTAATTATTAATCAATCACTAAATAACTCGTAACTAACTAAATTATTAAATAATGCAGTGCTAATTCAAAAGTGTTTGATTATTAATATTTTTTTATTTTTCACACAATATGCATGTGATAAAAAGTTATTTTTTTTTGGCTCCAATTGATGTGATATATAGTATATATAATCTCAAACGGAGTTTTAAGAATGAATTTTTTTTGAAATTTATGATTTAAAATAAATTATAGATATTTGTATGGTTATAAATTGTTTTATTAAGAATAAAATGGATATTTTAAATTTATATTATTACAAAATATAAAAATGTGTCATTCTCTTTTTAACTGACCGCTAAAAAGAAAAATGAGTCATATAAATTGGAACAAAGAGAGTATCAAACCAAAACGAACCGATTTATGTTATTTTTTCAATAAATTTGTGGATTGTTATTTACTTTTATAACTATCCCAAACGATTAGGATGATCTTTTTTATTTATGAAAAAAAAACTGAAAAGTTGCTGAACTGAAAAATTCCTGAACAACCTTATATGTATGTAAATATAATTTATACTTGAACAATATGTTAAAATTAAATATAGAAATATATTTTATAATACTTTTTCAAATATAAATATAACCTAGGTTCTAGGCCTCTGGTGACTATACGACTTTGAGTCTTTGTTCTTTAATTAGTCTTTAATTAATTAAGTTTAAAATTAAAAGATTTTGTAATAGATGTTTCATCAAAAAATACAACAGAACTCATGCAAACGATACGCAACAAGATTTACATTCTTGTCTTCTTGGTAAAGAATTAAAGTGTTCCTACAAGAACTTATTTGTGAAATATATATTTTAAAAGTAAATGTGATATTTATAAAGTAAAAAAATAAAAAAGAACCGAATCTTACCGATACAGAAAAGAAATCGATATGATTGGTTTAGTTTTAAAAATTAAAAATTGGTTATATATTATAAAATACCCAAAAAATTAGAATTTTATATTTTTTTTAAAAAAATAAATGACCAAACCGTACCATTGAAACCCCTATTGATACATCGTATTTTGATTTTGAATACATCTCGATACATCACATCTGAATTTCTGATACACCATTCAATGTCTTGGTACATCAAATACGTCCTGGTACATCAAGTACGAGAATAGAAACGAATAGATATTTTTGTAATGTTTCAAATGATGAAATTTTTTAAAAACATTAATAAAATAAATTATATATTTAGATAATTTTTTCAAAATAAATGTCCCCATTAAATAGTAATACTATTTTTGAAAGTGATGGGAAGTTCTTCTTTTTCCCTATTATTAATGAGGCAAATTAATACAACACATGGTTGCAAATAATAAGTGGAGCATAGTCATTATTAATGTAAGTGGATCCACTGCTGAAATATTTTTTAAAATTAAATATATTATATTTAATCATATAACAAGTAAAGAGGATGAGGGGCTAAAAAATTTGACATAATTTGACCTAAAATATTTGGGAATCTTACACAAATCTTACGGTATTAAGAGCTAATTATATAATATTTGTATTTTCTTTCAAATTATAAAAATTCCTTAAATTTGATGGAATCCCGATATATCCAAAACTTCTCAACACATCGCGTCTCAATTTCGGATACATCCCCCAACATCTGGATATATTGCATCTCGGTTATGAGTACATCACTCAACGTCTCAATACATCACATATGTCTCGGTACATCACGCACGTCCCGATACATCACTCAACATTCTGATACATTATGTATGTCTCGATACATTGCGTAAAGTAATGTATTCGTGAATAAGAGTGAGTAGATATTTTTATAATATGTTCAAATGATAAATTATTTTAAAAAATATGATAAAAATAAGCTCTGTATTTAAGTAGTTCGCTATATGGTTAGTTAGTGGAGATTAGAGCAAAGTCTTTTTACATGTTGTATTAATCATATAATAAGTTTTATACATAGCATATTTGCTTTAAATGAATTTCATTTGCGGCATATTAAATTTTAAAGAAGATGAGGGGCTAAACAAGCTAAAGTAAACCTAATGGGCTCACATCTCACATAATTTGACCTAAAATATTTGGGAAATTTAAACAAATCTTGTAGTGTTAATAACAATACATAATATCCCTATTTTCTTTCAAAATATAAAAAATCCTAAAATTTGTTGGAATTCGGAGACATCCTAAAACGTTCTGATACATCACGTTCCGATTTCGAATACATCCCTCAACGTCTCGATATATCGCATCTCGATTTTGAATACATCAATCAATATCATAATACATCGCATACGTCCCGACATATTGCGTAAAATGATGTATCCAAGAATAGGTAAAATAAATTGTGTATTTTGATATATTTTTTTCCAAAATAAAATATGTCCATTGAATAGTAATATTATTTTTGAAAGTGATAGCTCCTCATTTTCCCTCTTTCTTATAAATAAGTGAAGAATTGTTTGTTGATAATATCCTAAATATTCCTCAAATGGCATCTACCAAAGTTAAGATTCCCACCATTGATTTTTGCAATTCTGAGCTTAAACCAAACACTCCACAATGGGAATCAACAAAAGTTCAAGTTTTTGAAGCCTTACAAGAATTTGGTTGTTTTGAAGCAATATATGACAAAGTTCCAAATGAAATTATAGAGGGCATGTTTGATAATTTAAAAGAAGTTTTTGATTTTCCATTGTCCAAATTGATAGAATATAGAGAAAAACCCTTTCATATATATGATGGGCAAATTCCAAGTATACCACTCTATGGTAGTGTGAGCTCTGCTGATTTAGTCCTCCCAAATAGTGTTGAAACATTTTCCAATACCTTTTGGTCTCATGGAAACCCTAATTTTAGGTATGCATACATTACTTCTTTTAACAATCTAATCACATGATTCATATAGAATGCAATAGTTGGACATGATTTAACATGCTCGATCGAACACGATATCACAATCTTAAAAATATATTATCTGTACATTGCACGAATACGTATACTAGGTATACATACATATACAAGTGTATCACAATTTATATTGCATTACTATTTATATAAGTTTTGTATGTTTTAATTTGGCAGCAATGTGGCAAAGTCCTACTTCAAGCAACTTATGGAATTGAATGAAATGGTGAAAAGGATGGTTTTGGAGAGTCTTGGGCTAAACAATTACATTGATGAATTCTTGAATTCCAATGTTTTTATGTCAAGATTTACTAATTACAAGGTAATTAAAGGTGAAAATGAGAATGAAGCAGCATTACCTTCCCACACAGATAGTACTTACTTGACCATAATTAAACAAAATCAAAATGGATTGCAAGTTCTCTATAAAAATGGAGAGTGGATTGAGCTCAATCATACTTCACCAAATTCCTATATTGTTTTATCAGCGGATATTTTCATGGTAAGTTATTATTTATTTTTTATTAAATGAGTCAAAAATATGTCTAATTTTTTTTTTATCTATATGTATTTTTGATGCTTTAACTCATTATTATTTTTGTTTGGTGGTGGTGGTGGTGGTAGGGGGGGGGGGGGTTGTTGCTATAGTAGAGGAGAATAAAAGAAATAGAGATATTAATTTTGAGTGATATGATATTATTTTTGTGTGATTTATAGATCATGATGCAGGCTCGATCCGTAAAAGAAATCATTAATATTTGTATTAGATTAAATTGTTTACCTAACTAACATCTCTTGGAAGTGATGCCCGTTCTCCTAACCTTATGTAAACGTCAAATGTTTTATGCATCAACGCACCTTATTTTATTTGAACTCAACTAACTTCGATCCACATAAATTATTAAATCTTGATATTAGTTGGAATAACATATCTCTTTTCTGGAAAATTGAAAATGATACCAGAATTATCTTCTCTTTTTTTAAAAAAAAATTGTCTTGTTATTATCTTATTAATTTAAAATTTTCTTTCTTCAGAGGAAATTTAAGTCAATTTTTTTGTTCATTAATTATTAATTAAAAAAATAAATGGTTATACATACTTTCTATGTGTTGATGATGTGAATTTATACAGGCATGGACAAATGATAAATTGACATCTGCTCAACACAGGGTTGTACCAACAGGAGACAAAGATAGAATTTCTATTCAATTTTTTTCCTTTCCAAATCCAGATTATACTTTGAATGTCCCAAAAGAATTAGTGGATGAAGAACACCCTTTAATGTTCAAGCCTTTTAAGTTACCTGAATTTAATAAATATATTATGTTAGGTGCTAAAAATGGACTAGGTCTCAAGAATTATTGTGGTCTTTAAAAATTTAGTAGCTATAAAAATTTATTTATGTATTTTTTATTATGAATAAAATGTGTCTCGTTGAATATTTGGATGTTATTACAAATGATTTCGTAAAGTATTGTATTTTTTATTATGTTGTGTTGTGTTGTGTTGTACTGTGTTGTTTTGATGAATAAAACATATGAGTGGTTTGAATATGTTGAATCTATATTTGGATGGTTGGTGTCCATAATTTCATAACGTATTGTATTGTGTTGTATTACATTATATCATTTTGATGAGTATACCATATGAATGTAATTTATTATTTTTCGTCATCTCCACATTCGTAATATAAAGAATAAATATACATTGTTATATTTTAAAAAATAAATAGGGTATACTAGATAGAGTTATTACAAAAAAAAAAAATAAGGTAAAAGATAAATTAGGATTATTAAATAATAATCATAGAAAAAATGATATTTATGAAGAGACAAAGATAATAATGTGACCATAGCAAATTGATCATTGATCATTATTATAAGACTTTTCATCATTATATAGCGAAAATAATAACGATGAGAAGTCTTGTACTCTTAATAATGTAGAAGAAAAAAATAGGTAAAAGTCTTAATAATCCGATCATTATTATGAGTTATAAAGAAAGAAAAAAGGTCAAAAATACCCTTCAACTTTAATTTATAGTTGAATGGTTGTTGTTGCCCATAGTTTCGAAACGTATTGTATTGTGTTGTATTTATATTATATTTTTGATAAATACACCATATGAATATATTTTATTATTTTCTTCATTACCACATTAATGATTTAAAGAATAAATATACAATATTATATTTTAAAAAATAGAATAATGTATAGGTAGAGTTATTAAAAAAAAAACTAAGGTAAAAGACAAATTAAGATTATTAAATTATATGTATAGAAAAATGAGGTTTATGATGAAGTTAAGAAATTAGTTCTGGAGCTAGTTGGCTCTGACAGGCAAAACTGTCCATTTTCAAGGTCAAACAAGCATCTGATTTTCGTGTACTATAGTCCATGGATTTTTAGTGATCCAAAAGTCCGATGTAGTTTTTGCCCAAATTTTTCGTGGACGTCCGTTAAGACGTTATCTATGGAGCCAGTTGGTCTTGACGGTCAAAACGATCAATTGTAAAGGTCAAACGAGCCCCGGAGCACGTAAACCCCTTATTTTGTCAATTTTCATGTGCTATATAGTTCACAATTTTTTTTGGTGATCCAGAATTTCGACGTCTTTTTGTGTACAAATATTTTGTGGACGTCCGTTAACTAGTTATTTATGGATTTAGTTGGCCCTGACGGCCAAAATGGCCCATTTTGAAGGTCAAACGAGGCCAAGAACAAGTAAACCCCCTATTTTGCCAATTTTCGTGTGCTATAGTCCATGAATTTTTGGTAATCAAGAATTCTGATGTATTTTTTGCCCAAATTTTATGTGTCGTCCATTAAGACGTTAGCTATGGAGTCAGTTGGCCCTGACGGCCAAAATGACCCATTTTCAAGGTCAAACGAGTTCCGAAGTAGGTAAATCCAATTTTGCTGATTTTCATGGATTTTTGCCAAATTTTTCATGGATCTCCGTTAAGATGTTATCTATGGAGCTAGTTTGCCCTGACGGCCCATTTTAAAGGTCAAACGAGCCCCAAAGCAGGTAAACCTCTTATTTTGTCAATTTTCATGTGCTATAGTCCACGATCTTTTTTGGTGATCCAGAATTTCAACGTCTTTTTTGCCCATATTTTTTTGTAGACGTTTTAAAACGTTAGTTATGGATCAAGTTGGACCTGGCAGCAAAACAGCCAATTTTGAAGGTGCAACGAGCCAGAGCACGTAAAACCAATTTTTCGTGGATGCCTGTTAAGATGTTAGATATGGAGCCAGTTGACCCCAACAGCAAAAACGGTCTAATTTCAAGGTCAAACAAGCACGGAATAGTTAAATCATTTTTGTCGATTTTCGTGTACTATTGTACTTGAATTTTTGGTGATTCGAAATTATGACTTCTTTTTTGTCCAATTTTTTTGTGGACATCCTTTAATATGTTATATATGGAGCCGGTTGGTCGTAATGGCCAAAAAGGCCTCAAAAGAGCCCTAGAGCAGGCAAACTCCTCACTTTATCAATACTTTAGTTCACAATCTTTTTTTTGTGATCCAGAATTATGACATATTTTTTGCTGAATTTTTTTGTGGACGTCCGTTAAGACTTTAGTTATGGATCTAGTTGGCCTTAGCGGTTAAAACAACCCATTTTGAAGATCAAAACGAGCCCCGGAACAAGTAAATTTAATTTTATCAATTTTCTTGTGCTAAGTCAACGATCTTTTCTGGTGATATGTATCTCATCTAATAATAAAATATTAACATGATTATTCAGTGTGACTTGTTTTTCACATGTTATTTTGATTTCCTTAAGTCAGTTAATACATGATATTGTACATGCCTTTTTTTCTAGTCTGTCCATAGTATTATGGTTTATCAATTTTGAATATGACGTTTAGAATAAATATTTTTAAAATGATAAAACTAGCTTAAATTATATTAGAAATATTTTATACATTAATCAATATTTATCAATGAATTTTATTTAATATACTATGATTACTGTATGTTTAAGTTGACATCTGAACACATGATAAGACATATCTAAACACCTTTAGAACAAAATTTAAAGAAAAAAAAAGTGTGTGCATGCATGTTCTCAAACATCCATTAAGTAGACACTACTAGAAACTATGAAATTAGCTATAAAATTTATCGATACTTAGTTGTTAATCAATCACTAAATAGCTCGTAACTAAATGAATTATCAAATAACAGTGCTAATACAAAAGTGTTTAATTGAAATACTTCTCGACTAGATTCACAACATAGTTTGAATAACTAAAAAAAATATATTGACAAATTGATGAATGCATGTGCTTAAAAAATAGAATTGGATGGCTAACTTGCTAGTAATGGTACATCTCATGATATGACGCATACTTTTTTTTTTGTGGTGATAAAAGTTGATAATTTTTTTCGTTTCAATTGATGTGATATAGTATATATGATTTCACACAGAATTTAAGAAAGACTTTTAGAACTTGTGGTTTGAAATAAACCATAGGTATTTGTATGATTATAAATTATTTTATCAAGGGTAAAATTGACATTTTTAGATGTTTACTATTACAAAATATAAAAATGGTTCATTCTTTTCGAAATTGGCCGCTAAAAAGAAAAGTGAGTCGTATAAATTGGGACAGAGGGAGTACCTAACCAAAACAAATCAATTTATGTTATTCTTTGGGATAATGCACAAGCTAGTGCCACGTAGGCTGAAAAGGGGCAAAAAATTACTTATAAAATAGTTCAGGGGGGTAATAGGACCTTAGTATAGTATAAGTGTGTCTCTGGGATTTCGTACACAGGTTGAGGGGGCACTTGTGCATTTTCCCTTATTTTTTCAATAAAATCATGGACTATTATTTAACTTTATAACCATCCCGAACGATTGGGATGTTCTTTTGAATTTATTTAAAAAAACTGAAAGATTCCTTAATTGAACTGAATAACCTTACATGTATGTAAATATATTTTATACCTTTACAATATGTTAAATTAAAATAATAGAAATATATTTTTATAATATTTTTCAAATATAAATATAACATAGGTTCTAGGCCTCTAGTCACTAGAGGGCTTTGAGACTTTGCTCTTTAATAAGTCTTTACTTAATTAAGTTTACAATTAAAACATATTGTAATAGATGTTTTGTCAAACGATACAATAAAATCTATGCAAACACTCCTATTAAATATTTTAGATCAAACAATACGACAACAAGAATATACGTTCTTGTCTTCTTGGTGAAGAATTAAAGTTATTCTTCAAGAACTTATTTGTGAAATATATGTTTTAATAGTACTATATTGTGAGGTGATATTTTAAAAGTAAAAAAATTAAAAAGAACTGATTCATACAAATACCGAAGAGAAACAAATATTATTGGTTTGATTTTAATAAATCAAAACTTGGTTATAGATTATAAAATACCCAAAAAGATTAGAATTCATATTTTTTTTAAAAAATAAACGACCGAATCGTACCATTGACATCCCTATCGATATATCACATTTTGATTTCGAATACATCTCAACGTCCCGATACATTAATACATTACGTAAAATGATGTATACGAAAATAGAAGCGATTAAAATAATGTTCCCATTGAATAGTAGTACTATTTTTGAAAGTGATAGGAAGTTGCTCTTCATTGTCCCCCTTATTAATAAAATGTACCTTTAAGAAACTTTGAAGTCTTTCTTGTTTCTTTTTTTTTTTTTCTCTTTGATAATATCTTAAGTATTCTTCAAATGGCATTTAGCCAATTAATGTCAATTTTACTCTATAAAATATGAACATTAGCCTCACCATATGAACCTATTCATGTGAGCAGTTGTATCTAATAGTATATTCAACATCAAAATAGTATAATAACTCATTTTCAATAAATAACATATGATAAAACTATATAAATATAATTAATAATCGATATTAATAAGCCTAAACCTTCGCAAGACAAAAACGAGGAAAATTAATACAAACACATGATTGCACATAATAATTACTTACTCTTCAAACCTCCACCATATATTCAAAGGTGAAATATATGGAGGAATTTAGAGCAAAGTCATTATTGTTATTAAGTGGATCCACTACTGACATACTTTTTAAAAGTAAACATATTTTATATTTAATCAGATAACAAGTAAAATAAATCTAAAAAAATTAATAAATTATCAGAATAAAATAATTTGCTTGATATCTAATTCTCTATATTGTTAGTAAGTAAGTGGAACTTAGAGCAAAATGTCTTGTTATATGTTATATTTAATCATATATTAAGTTTTTTGATATATAATTTGCTTCGAATGATTCACATTTGCGGAATATTAAATTTTAAAGAAGGAAAAGAGGAGGCAAGACTAAGAACAAAGAAGCAACATAACATAAAGAAGATGAGGCCTTGAGGGGCTAAAAAAGCTAAAGTAAACCTAATGGGCTCACATTTCACATAATTTGACCTAAAATATTGGGAATCTTAATCAAATCTTACGGTGTTAAGAGCTAATTACATAATATTTGTGTTTCCTTTCAAATTACAAAAATTTATTAAATTTGATGAAATCCCATACATCCCAAAACCTTCAGATACATCGCGTCTCAATTTCGAATACATCCCCTAACATCTGGATATATTGCATCTCAGTTATGGATATATCACTTAACGTCCCGATACATCATGTATGTCTCAATACATCGCGCACGTCCCGATACATCACTCAATATTCCGATACATTGCATACATCCCGATACATCGCTCAACATCCTGATATATCACGTATGTCCCGATACATTATGTAAAGTGGTGTATCTATGAATAGGTGTGAGTAGATATTTTTGTAATTTTTTCAAATGATAGAAAATTTTGAAAAATATGATAAAAATAAGCTTTGTATTTAAGTAATTTGCTATATTTTTAGTTAGTGGAAATTAGAGCAAAGTCTTGTTACATGTTATGTTAATCATATAATGAGTTTATATATATATATATATATATATATAATTTGCTTTAAATGATTCACATTTGCGGCATATCAAATTTTAAAAAAGATGAGGGGCTAAAAAAACTAAAGTAAACCTAATGGGCTCACATCTCACAGAATTTGACCTAAAATATTTGGAAAATTTACTGAAATCTTATAGTGTTAAAGAACTAATTACATAATATCCCTACTTTCTTTCAAAATATACAAGTTCCTTAAATTTGTTGTAAGTCAGATACATCTCAAAATGTCCCGATACATTGCGTATATCCCCATATATCACTCAACATTCTGATACATCACGTATGTCCCGATACATTGCATAAAGTGGTGTATCCATGAATAGGGAGTGAATAGATATTTTTGTAATATTTTCAAATGATAGAAAAATTTACATAAGTTTTGTATGTTTTAATTTGGCAGCAATGTGGCAAAGTCCTACTTCAAGCAACTTATGGAATTGAATGAAATGGTGAAAAGGATGGTTTTGGAGAGTCTTGGGCTAAACAATTACATTGATGAATTCTTGAATTCCAATGTTTTTATGTCAAGATTTACTAATTACAAGGTAATTAAAGGTGAAAATGAGAATGAAGCAGCATTACCTTCCCACACAGATAGTACTTACTTGACCATAATTAAACAAAATCAAAATGGATTGCAAGTTCTCTATAAAAATGGAGAGTGGATTGAGCTCAATCATACTTCACCAAATTCCTATATTGTTTTATCAGCGGATGTTTTCATGGTAAGTTATTATTTATTTTTTATTATTAGTGTCAAAAATACAGCTAAACTCTTTATTTATGTGTATTTTTGCACAACCAAAGTTGAAGGACATAAATGTGATTTGAAACCAACTTAAAAGCATATTTATGTATTATTTAATCAAGCAAATAAATTGTTATACTTACTTTTTAGTCATAATACATAAATATGACCCTTAACTTGGTTTCAGCGGTCAACTATGCCCTTCAACTTTGAGTGTGCACAAGTAGACACGCTGTCCTACATGACATAATACATATAGGACGCCACGTAGGACACAAATTTGTCATGTAGAATGAATGTGTTTATTTATTTAATTTTATACAAGTTTAAGGATCTACCCCAAAATTAAAAATTACAGTTGTCAGCTAACACCAAACTAAGGGTAATGTTTATGTATTACTTTTCATGTGTTGACAATGTGAATTTGTACAGGCATGGACAAATGGTAGATTAACATCTGCTCAACACAAGGTTGTAACAAAAGGAGACAAAGATAGAATCTCTATTCAATTATTTTCCATCCCAAATCCAGATTATACTTTGAAGGCTCCAAAAGAATTGGTGGATGAAGAACACCCTTTAATGTTCAAGCCTTTTATGTTGCCTGAATTTTTAAAATATATTATGTTAGGTGCTAAAGATGGATCTGGTGTTAAGAATTATTGTGGTCTTTAAAAATTTAGTAGTTTTAAAAATTATTGTTTTGATGAATAAAATGTATCTGACTGAATATTTTGTATTTATATTTGGATGGTTATTACATATATTGTATTGCATTGTGTTGTATTGCATTGTATTGTATTGTATTGTGTTGTGTTGTGTTGTACTATGTTTGTTTTGATGAATGAAACATATGAGCGGTTTGAATATTTTGAATTTTTATTTGAATGGCTGTTGCTCATGGTTTCATAACGTATTGTATTATATTATATCATTTTGACGAATACATTTTAGAAATTTGAAAAGCATAGGCTCCAACAAATATTTTGAATTTTTATTTTGATGTATATATTTTATTATTTTTGTTATTACCAATCATGATCCACCATTTTTAGAAATTTGAAAAGCATAGGCTCCAACAAATATTAAAATTCATTTTTTTTAGTTTTGCATGAAAATATTAAATGTGTACATAGTTCCAATAACAATAATATCTTTGAAGAGTTCGAGTAACACTGATTTCAACAAAATAATAAGATTTGCTTTGAATGAATTACCAGACAAAACA
Source organism: Solanum lycopersicum (assembly GCF_036512215.1). Taxonomy (NCBI): domain Eukaryota; kingdom Viridiplantae; phylum Streptophyta; class Magnoliopsida; order Solanales; family Solanaceae; genus Solanum; species Solanum lycopersicum. Next base: position 1,532,880 of record NC_090800.1, read on the forward strand.
ACATAAGAATTTGATGAAATATTGACATCAATCTACTCTCCATTATTGTTGATTTGCAAACCATTAACTTGATTTTGTGATATAAAAGTCAAGAAGTTACCATCTATGTAGCCATTCAATCCATAATGTTTAATATTTTTTTTCATGATTTCCATTAATAATTGATGATCCCTTGTAATGTGTAAATCTAAATCTCATATAATAAGGATCCAACAATTCATCAATATGATTTTTTTAATCTCAAATTCTCCAAAATCATCCTTTTCAACATTTCATCTAATTTGATTTGAGTAAGATTTTACCAAATTACTGCAAAAATATAATTGATCCCATGATAAAAATAACTTTATCGCTACTCCGCAACTTAAATCAATGCACAAAATAATTAATTTTTTAAAAAAAAGAGTAGATATACCAGAAATCAGGATTACCATGAGGCCAAAAGTCATGTTCTTGAGCTGATGGAACTAACAGAATTCGATTACGACACTCATAACACTAAATATTGACTTAAGTCAATAGTTTCAACTTAAAAGCTTCCAAAAATCTAAATTTTTCGATCCAATTTCCAATTTAACCTCAAAAATTAATCTAACACAACTCGGGAAAACGATATTGAGTGTAAAATGGTAATAATTTAGAAACTTCCAAAAATGATCTTCAGGGTCATTACATAAAGGGACATCATAATAATATGAGTAATATAATGTAATATGATAAGATTAATATTTATTAATTAGTCGATATTTTATAAAAGAAAAATATTTACTGTAGGGGTAAAATGGTAATCCAACTTTACACTTTTAGTTATATAAGTTCTCGAACACGTGTAGTGCATGTATATCTCATGCTAATTAGTAATATGTTCTAAAATGATACAATAATATTGATGTATGTAATGTGATGAAAATCGTTTGAGGAAAATTTAAGTGTGAATTGGTGAATGATTTGCTACAATTTGTTCACTAATTCTTCCTTGTGTGGTACCTCAATTTTCGTTGAATTCAAACTTAATCAACTGATGCAATCATACTTAAGATTTTTTGAGAAGAAGAATAATAAAAAACTTTTAAAAAATCATAATTAGAAAATTAGACAAAATTCCTCTATTTGTAGCAAACTAAACTAATGATAGTACTATGAATAAATTGTTCATTTAAAATTTCATTATATGCATAAAAACACAAACAAAACATGAATTCCCATTGGAATTACACACACATAATACGTAGAATGCCACTAACTGCAACAATTCAAACATAAGATACACACTATTTAAAAAAATACGAATTTTGACAAATATTCTGTCAGAAATCCCATATCTACTAATGGTATTCGGATAGGAACATTCATCAGAAATTCACGTTTTTTTATTTCATCATACATAAAACATAGAACGCAAAAGCTAAAGAACGACAACACTTCAAACATAAAACACACACTGGAAATAAAACACGAATTTCAAACGACATTATGGCTTGCTGAAGAATTTTTCGATGATTTTTTATTAGAAATATCGTATATACTAACAGTACTCCGATAAGAACGTTCTTCAAAAATTCATATTTGTCATATCAAACACCACAATAAGTCTTCGAAAACACTAGCAGTGCCAGGGTTTGCAACAACATAATCCAAGCATTTCATATGGCTTGAAGAGCAAAGGGTGTTTCTCATCCACAAGTTCTTTTGGGGCTTCTATGAAGCAACCTGGCTTGTTACGTATTGTAGTGTATTGTTAGTTTAAATATAATATTTCTTCAGACTATTACTTAAATTTAGTGTATTATATAATTTAAATTCATTACTAAGTAATAACGAAAAATCTCATTTTATGTAATAATCTATTTAGTGTTTATCGTATTATTATCTTATTATTTTTTTCTTATTTATCTATACTACTTATATAATAATTTTACTTTTATCTTTATCCTACCTTTTTATAAGAAAAGACTGCTAACTTTTAAAGTATTTACTTTAACAATGTTAGAGTGAGCATTACTCTGTAATACTTATTCACTATTAACTTTATGTATATCGAGAAATTATAAATAGAATAATAATTATATTATGTCATTGTCAGAATATAACTAAGTAAAATATCTAAAAAAATAAAATAGAAAAATAATTATAATTAATACCAGAGGTAAATCAGAAAGTAGCTACGATTATTTATTGATTTTATCAAATAGATAAATATTGTTAGACAACTATCATTGAACGAAGGGATAATAATAATAAGAAAAAAAAAGAATCCAAAGTCTACTTAAAAATTGGAAACAGACTTTTTTAATTATTTTTTAGGAAAGAGATGGTATGTTTGGCAAGTTCTCTATTGATTCTATTAAAATATTGAATAATGTTAAATGACTATGAAAAAATTCGCTTGAAAAATAAAAAGTATATAATATTTTTATTTTAATTATTGCATTTATTTCTTTAATATTTTCTCCTCCAAAACAAAATTAACTTTTTGCTCTTCTCCAAATTCCTTAAAACTATTAAAAATATGGTTGTCGAAGGAAATAAAAAATGTTTTTGTATATATATATTTTTGTGGGTGAATAGCATTTGATTTATTTTTAAAAATAAATATGTATAGTAATTTTAAAAAATGTACTCTTTTGTTAAAAAAGAATTTGTAATTTTATTTTTACACATTAATATTTTTTCGTTACTATACCATATAAATCATGTTCTACATATACATAACCTACACTCCCTCCTCTACCCTTCCCTGATTAATACTAACTACAAATGATTATTTTATCTATTCAAGATTATACTTAATTATTTGTAATACAAATTTAGTAAAATATAGTAATCAAGCATATATTCAAAAAATTATAATTGAAAATATATTTTTTAAGTAATGTCAACTAAATAGAGTCTATATAACAAATGTTTTTCAAGAGGAAAAAATAGATATTTATTTTATAATAAAGGTGGTGACATACATTTATAACTATGCCATGAATAACACATTATTTTTTTATATTATAATCATTCTAAACAACAATTAATATATATATATATATATATATATATATATATATATATATATCAAACCATTTTTTAGGTTATCAGGATTCTGATGTTAAAAATATCAAAAATTTTTGTGGACGTCCGTCAAGACCTTGGCTATGCAGCCAATTGTCCCTCACGGCCAGTCCGACCCATTTTGAAGGTCAAACGAGCCCCGAAGCGAGCATACCCCTATTTCGACGATTTTCGTGCGCAATAGCAAACCATTTTTTGGGTGATCCAGATTCCGACGTCAAAAATGCCAACAATTTTTGTGGACGTCCGTCAAGACCTTGACTATGCAGCCAGTTGGCCATCACGGCCAGTCCGATCCATTTTCAAGGTCAAACGAGCCCGGAAGCGCGCGTACCCCCATTTTGACGATTTTCGTGTGCTATAGCAAACCTTTTTTGGGTTATCCGGATTCCGACATCAAAAACGCCAAACTTTTTTGTGGACATCAAGACCTTGGATATGCAGCCGGTTGGCCCTCATGGTCTGTCCAACCCAGTTTGAAAGTTAAACGAGCCGCGAAGCGAGCATACCCCCATTTCAACGATTTTCGTGTGCAATAGCAAACCATTTTTTGGGTGATCCGGATTCCGACGTCAAAAATGCCAAACTTTTTTGTGGATGTCCGTCAAGACCTTGGCTATGCAGACAGTTGGTCATCACTGCCAGTTCGACCCATCTTCAAGGTCAAATGAGCCCTGAAGTGCATAACCCCTCCCCCCATTTAGACGATTTTTTTGTGCTATTGCAAACCATTTTTCCAGTGATCCGGATTTCGACGTAAAAAATGCCAAAAATTTTTGTGGACGTCTGTCTAGACCTTGGCTATGCATTTGGTTGGCCATCACGGCCAATCCGACCCATTTTCAAGGTCAAACGAGCCTCGAAGCGCGCATACCCCACATTTAGACGATTTTCGTGTGCTATAGCAAACCATTTTCTGGGTGATCCGGATTCCGACGTCAAAAATACCAAAAATTTTTGTGGACGTCCGTCAAAACCTTGTCTATGCATCCGGTTTGCCTTCACGACCATTCCGACCCATTTTAAAGGTCAAACAAGCCCCGAACCGCGCATACCCCCATTTCGATGATTTTCGTGTGTTATAGCAAACCATTTTTTGGTTATCCGGATTTCGACGTCAAAAATGCAAAAAAAAATTATGGACGTCCGTCAGGACCTTGGCTTTGCAGCCGGTTGGCCCTCACGGCCAGTCCGACCCATTTTGAAGGTCAAACGAGCCCCGAAGCAAGCATACCCCTATTTCGACGATTTTCGTGTGCTATAGCAAACTATTTTTGGGTGATCCGGATTCCGACGTCAAAAATGCAAAAAAATAATAATTAAACACAGTCTTAAATATCTCATATGTGAATTTATTCGCTTATCATTATCTGAATATTTGTTTTTTTATTTTTGAAAAAGATGAAATATAAAAATAAAGAGAGAGAATTGAATAAAAGGGAGAAAAGAAAAAAAAATCTTTTGCGATTATATTTGTAAATAAAATTTTTTATAGTTAAAGAAATAATCGATGCATCTATGATAGACTTTACGAGAAGATGAGTGTGAGTTAAAATTATTTTGAATTTAATTTTATGAGTGAGCTTATTTTGTAATCTTAGATTTAAATTTTAATCTCTATTAATCATCAATTTAAATTTTGTATTTTTTTCTTATAAATTTTTAATTCGGGGGGGGGGGGGGGGGGAGGGCTTACATATGCATTGGACTTTAGTCAATTTGCAATTTCTAAAGGAAACTCAAAATCATATATGTGTGGAAGTTGGAAAAGCTTTCTCATTTATTTTGAAACATAACTAATAATTAAACTAGTAAAAAATATAAAATTTATAAAAAAGGATATCATTGTCAAAAAGAAAATCAATTTATAATATGAATATTTATAATGTGAATATGTATATGTCCAAATTATTGTAAAGGGAAAAAAACACCACTATTCTTTTTGGGCCACTAAAGCAACACACTCTATTCAAAAAAAGCCATTGGCTAATAATTTAGAAGTTTTTGGTTTTCTCTTTGTATTTGGCTACTTCTTTTTTCGTAGAAAAATATTTAGGACTTTATAAAATTAAAATATATTATTTTTTTTATTATGTCAAAAGTGATAAATAAAAATAAAAATTTATTTTAAAAAAATATAAATAAAAATAAATGAGAATAATTTTTTTCTTGACATGCCATTTACTTTGCTTTTTAAACTTCCCTATGATAATTATTCATTGCTAAATTTAAAAGCTAATATATGCCAAATTTTAATTATAAGAAGAGATATATATAATCTTTTGACAAGACATCTTAAATATCCTACTAATTATGTATTCATGTTAAAAATAATTGATGTTTCTAGATATCAAATACATTTTGAAGAAGTTCGAATAATCATATATTTATTCAATAAATACATTACTAAAATTTCTTAAATCACAAAGAAACTTTATAGAAACGAATCAATGAAGGAACAAAATAATACTGATGAATATTCATTAAAAGAGTGTTTTTTTTTTGTAAAAAGACTCTTTTTACAAAAATATTCTTGTTGGTAAAATAATAATCCAATTTTGCGCTTTAAAACTTTTCACTTTTAATAATATTAATTCTCGAACACGTGTGGTGCATTCATATCTCGTGCTAATTAGTATAAATGTTTTGCTACAATTTTGAAAATCGTAAGAAGAAAATTTGAGTGCGAGTTGATGAATGATTTGCTACAATTTTGTTCACCAACTCTTCTTTGTGTATTACCTCAATTTTCGTTGAATTTCAAACTCAATTAACTATTGCAAATCACGCTTGAGACTTCTTAAGAACAAGAACATAAAACTTTTTAAAAAAATCATAATTTAAAAAATTAGAGGAAATCACTCGATTATAGCAAAAAAAATATTAGTATGATTAAATTGTTCATTTAAAATTCATTATTTGCATTAAAAAAAAATAAACAAAACATGAATGTCCATCGAAATTACACATACATAATACATAAAATGTCAATACTTAATAATATAACAATTCAAACATAAGATAAGCACCATTTAAAAAAAACACGAATTTCTACAAACATTCTATCAGAAATCCCATATATATTAATGGTATTCGGACAGGAACATTCATTAGAAATTCACATTTTTTTTATTTCATTATACATAAAACATAGAACGCAAAAGCTAAAGAACGACAACCATTCAAACATAAGATACACACTAGGAAAAAAAAACACAAATTCCAAACGAAATGATGGCTTGTTCAAGACATCTTCGACGAATCTTTTATCAGAAATTCCATATATGCTAGCGATACTCCGATAAAAATGTTCATCAAAAAATTGACTTTATAATATCAAACACCACAATAAGCCTGGAAAGCATTAGGAGTGCCAGGGTTTGAAGCAACATAGTTAAATAATCCATGCATTTCATATGGCTTGAAGAGTAAAGGGTGTTTTTCATCCACTAGTTCTTTTGGGGCCTCTATGAAGTGACCTGGTTTTGATAATGTATTAAATTGAAGGGAGAGTCTATCATTTTCTCTAGGCATTGCTACCCTATGGAGGGGAGAATGCAATCGACCATTTGTCCATGCCTGTATAAATTCACTCGTATCATCAGTGCATAAAACTTAAAATATATTTATTTTATGACTAGAAATTAAATACACATTTTTCCTACATACATTATATTTTTACCGAAAAGTATTTTCATCTTGCGTATGTTCAATAAATTTTCTTAGAAATAAGTGAATTTCAAATAGTGATTGATCTTATTCTTTGAAGTATTCAAACATACAAAACCTAGGTTAGGTACATATAATTCAAACATTTTTGAAAAATCTGGCAACATAAGTTCCAAAGAAATATCAAGATTTTTTTATAGGTTTTCATGAAGTGTTTCTTGAAATCTTTGAAAAAATATTATTAAGAGTGTCAAATCCTCCAAATTTATACTTTTCGAGAATAATCAGATACAAGTGAGATAACATTTTAAGACATTCGAAAACATAGGCTTCACTAATTATCAATATTCATTTTTAATTTTTCATGAAAATATTAAACATGTAGTGCCAATTATAACTTATGTTTTTTGTAATGTTCAAAAATTATTATTCAATGTCTTTCACATCATTCAAAAATATTCATTTTGTAGAATAATCAAACATGAGTGTAGGTCGGATCCTCAAAAATTAAACATGTAGCTAGTTCCAATTGATGTGGCTTAGATATATATTCTACACATATATTGTCTAGTGTAGGTTAGATCCTCTAAAAGTTACGTCTTCTTAAAACTTTTAATATGGTACCAATAAAGTAATAATACTAAAAAAAATGAGTAACACTTACTTTAAAGGAATCACCAGACAGAACAACAAAAGAATTTGGTGAAATAGTGGCATTAATCCACTCTCCATTTTTGTTGATTTGCAATCCATTGACTTGATTTTGTGCTATAAAAGTCAAGAAGTTATTATCTGTATGGGCACCCAATCCATCGTATTTATCATTTTCATCTTTATTAATAGATAATGTTCCCTTGTAATGGGTAAATCTAAATAGGACAAAATTATCCAATAATTCATTAATGTGCTTTTCTAATCCCAAATTCTCCAAAATCATCCTTTTTATCATTTCATCCAATTTCAGAAGTGAATTTGCATAAGATTTGACCAAATTGCTGCAAAAATTAATGCAAATATAATGTTAGTATAAAGTATAAATGTACGAAGAAGGTTGAACATATTTAGAAACATCTAAAGTTTACGTTATTTTTCCATTATAAGGGAGCAGAATCGAACTCTTATCTATCAAATCATGGTTTTATATAACATATATTTTTATTGTGATTATGTATGATTTTTTTATTTTATTTCAAAAGTGCGATAAAGAACAGATTTGAGAATCTTTTTTTTTATATTCATCATATCCTAATATGTCCAGCATATCCTACCCTAATGCTATTACTTTTATTTTTTGAACCCATGATCTATATATATGTCACACACAACACAAACACATTTATTATTGTTAAAATTCGTGATCTATAAATCATAGACACTCTACACTATCCTATCCTAATTAATGTGACTTTTTTCACATCTTGAATCTGAATTTATTATTGTTAAAATATATAATCAATAAAATACACAAAATTAATTTTATAGTTGCTTCAAGACTCTTATCAATGCGTAAATTAAAATATACATACCAGAATTCAGGATTACCATGAGGCCAAAATATATTAGCAAAATTTTCAACACTTTGAGGAGCAAGGAAATTAGGAATACACAAACTCTCATAAGATGGCAAGTGTGGAATTTGCCCTATGTAGCCAATATGTAATGGTATTTCTGAATGATTTTTCATTTTTGTCTCTAAGGGAAATTCAAATATTTTTTTTTCAATATCAAAGATACCCTCTCTAATTTCATTTGGATTTTCACCATATATTGCTTCAATACAACCATATTCTTGGAAAGCTTCAAAAAGTTGAACTTTTGTGGATTCCCATAATGGAGTGTTTGGTTTTAGTTCTTCATTAGAAAAATCTATGGTGGGAATCTTAACTTTGGTAGATGCCATTGATGAATAAATTTAAAGGAAAACAAAGAAGGAATTGAAGACTTCACAATGAGAAAAATTCAAGGAGGGGATAGAGAGTATATATAGACAAATAAGAGCTTTAACAACTTGTTTGGATGGTTTATTACGTACGGTAGTAGTAGTGTATCGTTAGTTTAAATATAATGTTTATTTAGATTATTAATTAAATTTATTGTATCGTATATATAGTTTAAATCTATTATATTAAGTAAAGACAAAAGGTCACGTATAGTTATTTGATGTTCACCTACCATTTGCCTTAATATTTCTTTTCTTATTTAGACAATGGGCTAAATCTTGAGTGAAATTATTTAGAACTTTAACTTTGGTACAAGTCATTGATGAATTTATTCAGTAATATTATAAATAGAAAAGTAATTTTACTGTATTACTATTTGAATATAATAAATAAAATGTCTAGAAAATGTATTAGAAAAATCAGAAGTAAATTAAAAATTAACTGTAAAATCATTTATTAATTTTATAAAGTGGACAAATATTATTGGATAAGGACCAAGTGAATAATAAATAATGGAGGAGGAATTCAAAGTGTAATTTAAAATAGGAAACAGATTGTTTATGTGTGTGAAAAAAATAATATAAATAATAGAAAATGGATTAACAAAATTTAATCGTGCATAGGTGTAATTCAATTATAATATAATAATGGAAAATGGATTAACAAGATTAATTCGTGCAGGCCTGCAGGGTTGTAATTACTATTTATAATTTTAGAAGGAGAAAAAATGTCCTCTCTAGTTTGGTTATTATTCAAATAATTTTTAATTATTATAGAAAAATATAACAATATAAAATATAAATTATAATCTAACGTAGAAATAGATTTCACAAAAACAACTAACATGAGTTGTGGTGCATTGGAGGGAGCGTTTTACCCTTAATCAAATGCTTCGAATTCGAATCTTGAATATAAAAAAATCCTGTTGAAAGTACAACTGCCGAATGAATTCTGTGGTACGCAATTTGAATTTAATCGAAACTCTAATACGAACTCAAAAGACCGAAAGGGAAAAAAGATTCACAAAAACTACAGGTATTATTATAATGAAGTATATATTATTACTAAAGATTAGTATAAACTATTATAATAAAATTTAAAAAAAAAAAATTGTCATACTCTTGAAATGCAAAGTTTGCCACATGGCACCATTCTCTATAGTGATACTAATAAAATATTGAGTAATGCTAAATAATCAAAAATATTTTGCTTGTAAAAAAGTATATAATATTTTTATTTTTAATTATTGTATTTATTTTTTAAATATTTTTTCCTCCAAAATAAAAATTAATCTTTTTGTTCTTTTCGAAAACTCCTTAAACTACATAAATACAAATTCTTTGGCTGCCGAAAGATAAGAAAAGTGTTTTTGTATATATATTTTTATGTGTGAATAGCATTTGACTTATTTAAAAAATAAATATTGTTCAGTTAATAAAAAGATTGTTTACTTAAATTAATCTTTTTTGTGTAATTTTAATTTTTTACATATTAGTAGAAAAGAATCTGATATATCCTTCAATTTTGTCATTTGGAGTTTGATATATTCCTTGTTACGAAAGTAACTCATATATGTCCTTACCGTTATACAAATGGCTCACATATACCCCTACCGTTACAAAATGGTTCACATATACCCTTCATTTAACGGAAGCTAAAAAAGTTAGTTTTAAATTTATATTTATTACTTTTAATTTTTTTTAAAAAATTATTTAGGGGTATATATAATTCTTCAATCAAAGTTCAAGGTATATTTTAATTTTTTTCATACATGACTTTCTTTTATTATAATTATTTGAGTTTCTTATTCTTATTTTTTTTTTCTTTCATTCTTTAGTTTAACAAAAAAATTAAACTATTTTTTTTGTCTATATTGTATTTGATTTTTGTATTCAAAGAAAAAAATTTGGTTATCTACAATAACTTTTACAAGAATATTAGTGAAACACAAATAAATTTGATTATCAAAATAATAATTCTAAATAGGCCATTGAAATAAAAAAATGTCAAAAAAATATGTTTGACGAGGATTAAATTTACTCATATGAGATTATATTTTTTAGAAAATAATAATAATAAGGTAGACTAAATTATTAATTTTTTTCCATTTTCGTTAGAGAAAAAAGGTATATGTGAGACATTTATTTATAAGTAGGGGTATATATAAGCCACTTTCATAACATAAAATATATCAGCTCTAAATGACAAAATTGAGGTATATCAGACTCTTTTCCTTTTTTTTTTTATTACTATGTCATATGAATTGTGTTCTACATTAATTTCATAAAGTAACAAATATTGTTGGATAAATGTTGTTGGAATAAAGAATGGAGGAGGAATTCAAAGTTTACTTTGAAATAGAAAACAAATGGTATACGTGTGTGTATGTATATATAAAATAATAAAATGGATTAACAAAATTAATTCGTGCAAAAGTGTAATTATAATATTATAATGGAAAATGGATTAAAGAGATTAATTCGTGCAGGGATGTAATTATTATTTAGAATTTTAGAAGAAAAAAAAGGTTCATAGTAAGGGGATTATTGAGAATAACATATTAGAATAATTTTTATTATTATAGAAAAATATAACAATATGAAATATATAATATAATATAACACATAAATTAATTTCACAAAAATTATAGCCATCATTATAACAAAATATTGTTATGAAAGAGTGATATATATATATATATATATATATATATATATATATATATATATATATATATATATATATATATATATATATATATATATATATATATAATTTTAACCATATAGGGGAGTAAAATATGATTTAATGTAGGTTTGATTTGAGAAATAAAAAGAAGGAAGTTAATTATATTAAGATATAATTTGTTTTTAAAAATATTAAAGATATATTTAATAATTATTTATAAAAATAAATATTTTTAATAATTATATTCGGAATTATGATTAATTTGTTAATTTTCCCCTAAATATAATGAGTAAGAAATAAATAAAAAGATAAAATTAAACAAATAAAAAGAGATAGAAGGACAATAAAAAAACTTTTAAAAGGTCAACTTTTTGAGAAATTCAAAGTTTTTTTATTTATAGCATAGCACGACTTGGTTTTCTATTGATTTTAATAAGATAAATATCTATTGTTTGATTGATTATTTTTTTAAAGAAATTGTAGATAAGAAGGATAATTTATTATTATTTTTAAAATTTTACAAACTTATTACATTTTCAAAAAGAACATAATGGTAAGGATGATTTTTTTTTAAAAAAAACAATTTATTTGATTTTATGAATTAACAAGTAATTTATAGTAATTATTTTAATAATTTGAATAATTAATACGTGATCAAGAGGATAATTGATTAGGTCAAACTTACTTACTAGCTTAATTTATTGTTTGTGATCTTGGTGATAAGAGCTTAATACTTTTTTAAAACCATTTGACTATCCACCTTTTTAAATTATTTATCATTTTCTTTTCACATCTTCTAAAACATATTCTATTAGTTCATTTTTATTTATTATTTTAAACATATTGGTAAAATATTTTTTCATTTTTTGAATTTAATATTAATTATTTAATCTTCAAAATATCTAAAAATATAAAACCGAACATCAATTAATATGAATATTGTGATAAAATACTCATTTAATTATTTTTTTTCTTAGAAAATTACTTATAAAATAAATTCAGGGGATAATAGGACCTTAGTATAATATAAATGCGTCTCTGGGATTTCGGACATAGATTGAAGGAGTACTTGTGTATTTTTTCTTTTTCTTAAGAGGAGTGTGAAATTCAAAATGCACAAATAAAAGTGAACAAATAGAATATTACTTTCTCCATTTCAAAATCAATGAATTGTTACAAAATAAAATAAAATCGTATAATTCATAGTTCAAATTAACTTAATCGTACAAAGAATAATTTTAGAATTTTCTTTCATCGTTACCCTTCTTTTGAATTTTCTACATGACAGAGTTCCATAAACATGAATTATAGTTAGTGCTGAGAGTAGTTATGATAATACTTTCTCTGTCTCATATTAATTGATCATTTTTCTATATATATATATATATATATATATTAAGAAATCATAAATAAGAAAATATTGTTGATTATCCCTTTAAAATACTTCTTTAGAAATTTTACAAATAAATCTGGACTTTGGAAAAGAATTATTTAAAAGAGTAAGATAGGAAAATTTTAATTAATTAATATTTTCTTTATTTAGAAAAATGGACAATTAATGTAAGACAATTGCTTTTATTAAAATGAGCAACTAATATTGGATGGAAATAAATATTTAATCATTTTAAAGAGTAATTTAATGATAATTAAGGATACAATTTAAAAGAAATAATTTGTTGTATGAACTAACAAGTAATTTATAGTAATTATTTTTATATGAAATAATCACTAAAGTCAACTTACTTGTGATCCTGGTAATATTTAATACTCCGCTGTTTTAAATTATTTATTAATTTTTTTATTCTATTCATTCATTTTTATTTGTTAAAATATATTTATATCAAAACCATTAATAGGACGTCACCTTGCTTGCTGACATATCACATCATAATAATTTAATATGTAATGGAATTTATTTTAGTTGAAATACTCTACCATTTTAAATTAATTATCATTTTTATTTTTCACATCTTATAAAAAAGATACTATCCATTCATAATATTTTGCATATTTTTATTTTTAACATATTAAGAAAAAACATTTTATTTTCATATTTTATATTTATATTAATTATTTATTCTTCAAATTATTTCTCATGATTTAAAATTAGACATCAATTAATATCAAAATTGTAATAAAAATACTTATATTAATTATTTTTAAGGGTACAGACCAAACAAGTTTTTTACTTGACATGTTTATGAGATTAAAGGTTCTTTTAATTACATATTTTTAGTTTAAACTCATAAAATTTAAAATTATATTTACTCTAAATCAATCAAACAAACAAATTGTAATGCTAAATGCTCAAAAGTATTGTGAATCACGGTGAGACTACACACTCTGCTCCCCTAACTCATTACGGAGGATCATGAGCTTCTCGTCGATTTTTTTGAAAACCTTTGTTGGACCCTCCATAATCATTTGTGATAGTCGTATGTACAGCCTCACCATGATTCAGAACAAATTTTGGGTATTTAGGAGTCATTTTACTAGAATTACGAGATTTTTTTTTCAGTTATTCATGTGTGTTAACCAATTAATATTTTAGTGAAATGACTTCCGATCGATTTTTTTTAAAAAAAACTTATGGGACCCTCCATAATTAGTTGGGTGACAGTACGTATAGTCTCACCATTATCCACGATATAGTTTTAACATTTATGGGTCTTTTATAAAGAATTATTTTGAAATGCTAAAACTAACTTAAAATATAATAGAAATATTTTATTCATTGAAATCAACCCATTCACTTTGAAATGCTAAAACTAACTTAAAATATAATAGAAATATTTTATTCATTGAAATCAACCCATTCACTTTGAAATGCTAAAACTAACTTAAAATATAATAGAAATATTTTATTCATTGAAATCAACCCATTCACTTGAAATGCTAAAACTAACTTAAAATATAATAGAAATATTTTATTCATTGAAAATTTGAATTCAACCCATTCATTTATCTCTATTAGGAGGAATACATTAATCAATACTATCAATGAATTTTATTTAATATATTATAATTGTGTCTGAAATATGATTTTTTTAAATGATAAAACTAACTTAAAATATAATAGAAATCTTTTATTCATCGAAATCAAATCTATTCATTTGTCACTATTAGGTGGAATACATCAATCAATATTTATCGATGAATTTTATTTAATATAATGTACTTGTATCTGAACACATGATTCATGAAATCAGCTATAAGATTTATCGGTATTAATTATTAATCAATCACTAAATAACTCGTAACTAACTAAATTATTAAATAATGCAGTGCTAATTCAAAAGTGTTTGATTATTAATATTTTTTTATTTTTCACACAATATGCATGTGATAAAAAATTATTTTTTTTTGGCTCCAATTGATGTGATATATAGTATATATAATCTCAAACGGAGTTTTAAGAATGAATTTTTTTTGAAATTTATGATTTAAAATAAATTATAGATATTTGTATGGTTATAAATTGTTTTATCAAGAATAAAATGGATATTTTAAATTTATATTATTACAAAATATAAAAATGTGTCATTCTCTTTTTAACTGACCGCTAAAAAGAAAAATGAGTCATATAAATTGGAACAAAGAGAGTATCAAACCAAAACGAACCGATTTATGTTATTTTTTCAATAAATTTGTGGATTGTTATTTACTTTTATAACTATCCCAAATGATTAGGATGATCTTTTTTATTTATGAAAAAAAAACTGAAAAGTTCCTGAACTGAAAAATTCCTGAACAACCTTATATGTATGTAAATATAATTTATACTTGAACAATATGTTAAAATTAAATATAGAAATATATTTTATAATACTTTTTCAAATATAAATATAACCTAGGTTCTAAGCCTCTGGTGACTATACGACTTTGAGTCTTTGTTCTTTAATTAGTCTTTAATTAATTAAGTTTAAAATTAAAAGATTTTGTAATAGATGTTTCATCAAAAAATACAACAGAACTCATGCAAACGATACGCAACAAGATTTACATTCTTGTCTTCTTGGTAAAGAATTAAAGTGTTCCTACAAGAACTTATTTGTGAAATATATATTTTAAAAGTAAATGTGATATTTATAAAGTAAAAAAATAAAAAAGAACCGAATCTTACCGATACAAAAAAGAAATTATATATTTAGATAATTTTTTCAAAATAAATGTCCCCATTAAATAGTAATACTATTTTTGAAAGTGATGGGAAGTTCTTCTTTCTCCCTATTATTAATGAGGCAAATTAATACAACACATGGTTGCAAATAATAATTGGAGCATAGTCATTATTAATGTAAGTGGATCCACTGCTGAAATATTTTTTAAAATTAAATATATTATATTTAATCATATAACAAGTAAAGAGGATGAGGGGCTAAAAAATTTGACATAATTTGACCTAAAATATTTGGGAATCTTACACAAATCTTACGGTATTAAGAGCTAATTATATAATATTTGTATTTTCTTTCAAATTATAAAAATTCCTTAAATTTGATGGAATCCCGATATATCCAAAACTTCTCAACACATCGCGTCTCAATTTCGGATACATCCCCCAACATCTGGATATATTGCATCTCGGTTATGAGTACATCACTCAACGTCTCAATACATCACATATGTCTCGGTACATCACGCACGTCCCGATACATCACTCAACATTCTGATACATTATGTATGTCTCGATACATTGCGTAAAGTAATGTATTCGTGAATAAGAGTGAGTAGATATTTTTATAATATGTTCAAATGATAAATTATTTTAAAAAATATGATAAAAATAAGCTCTGTATTTAAGTAGTTCGCTATATGGTTAGTTAGTGGAGATTAGAGCAAAGTCTTTTTACATGTTGTATTAATCATATAATAAGTTTTATACATAGCATATTTGCTTTAAATGAATTTCATTTGCGGCATATTAAATTTTAAAGAAGATGAGGGGCTAAACAAGCTAAAGTAAACCTAATGGGCTCACATCTCACATAATTTGACCTAAAATATTTGGGAAATTTAAACAAATCTTGTAGTGTTAATAACAATACATAATATCCCTATTTTCTTTCAAAATATAAAAAATCCTAAAATTTGTTGGAATTCGGAGACATCCTAAAACGTTCTGATACATCACGTTCCGATTTCGAATACATCCCTCAACGTCTCGATATATCGCATCTCGATTTTGAATACATCAATCAATATCATAATACATCGCATACGTCCCGACATATTGCGTAAAATGATGTATCCAAGAATAGGTAAAATAAATTGTGTATTTTGATATATTTTTTTCCAAAATAAAATATGTCCATTGAATAGTAATATTATTTTTGAAAGTGATAGCTCCTCATTTTCCCTCTTTCTTATAAATAAGTGAAGAATTGTTTGTTGATAATATCCTAAATATTCCTCAAATGGCATCTACCAAAGTTAAGATTCCCACCATTGATTTTTGCAATTCTGAGCTTAAACCAAACACTCCACAATGGGAATCAACAAAAGTTCAAGTTTTTGAAGCCTTACAAGAATTTGGTTGTTTTGAAGCAATATATGACAAAGTTCCAAATGAAATTATAGAGGGCATGTTTGATAATTTAAAAGAAGTTTTTGATTTTCCATTGTCCAAATTGATAGAATATAGAGAAAAACCCTTTCATATATATGATGGGCAAATTCCAAGTATACCACTCTATGGTAGTGTGAGCTCTGCTGATTTAGTCCTCCCAAATAGTGTTGAAACATTTTCCAATACCTTTTGGTCTCATGGAAACCCTAATTTTAGGTATGCATACATTACTTCTTTTAACAATCTAATCACATGATTCATATAGAATGCAATAGTTGGACATGATTTAACATGCTCGATCGAACACGATATCACAATCTTAAAAATATATTATCTGTACATTGCACGAATACGTATACTAGGTATACATACATATACAAGTGTATCACAATTTATATTGCATTACTATTTATATAAGTTTTGTATGTTTTAATTTGGCAGCAATGTGGCAAAGTCCTACTTCAAGCAACTTATGGAATTGAATGAAATGGTGAAAAGGATGGTTTTGGAGAGTCTTGGGCTAAACAATTACATTGATGAATTCTTGAATTCCAATGTTTTTATGTCAAGATTTACTAATTACAAGGTAATTAAAGGTGAAAATGAGAATGAAGCAGCATTACCTTCCCACACAGATAGTACTTACTTGACCATAATTAAACAAAATCAAAATGGATTGCAAGTTCTCTATAAAAATGGAGAGTGGATTGAGCTCAATCATACTTCACCAAATTCCTATATTGTTTTATCAGCGGATATTTTCATGGTAAGTTATTATTTATTTTTTATTAAATGAGTCAAAAATATGTCTAATTTTTTTTTTATCTATATGTATTTTTGATGCTTTAACTCATTATTATTTTTGTTTGGTGGTGGTGGTGGTGGTAGGGGGGGGGGGGTTGTTGCTATAGTAGAGGAGAATAAAAGAAATAGAGATATTAATTTTGAGTGATATGATATTATTTTTGTGTGATTTATAGATCATGATGCAGGCTCGATCCGTAAAAGAAATCATTAATATTTGTATTAGATTAAATTGTTTACCTAACTAACATCTCTTGGAAGTGATGCCCGTTCTCCTAACCTTATGTAAACGTCAAATGTTTTATGCATCAACGCACCTTATTTTATTTGAACTCAACTAACTTCGATCCACATAAATTATTAAATCTTGATATTAGTTGGAATAACATATCTCTTTTCTGGAAAATTGAAAATGATACCAGAATTATCTTCTCTTTTTTTAAAAAAAAATTGTCTTGTTATTATCTTATTAATTTAAAATTTTCTTTCTTCAGAGGAAATTTAAGTCAATTTTTTTGTTCATTAATTATTAATTAAAAAAATAAATGGTTATACATACTTTCTATGTGTTGATGATGTGAATTTATACAGGCATGGACAAATGATAAATTGACATCTGCTCAACACAGGGTTGTACCAACAGGAGACAAAGATAGAATTTCTATTCAATTTTTTTCCTTTCCAAATCCAGATTATACTTTGAATGTCCCAAAAGAATTAGTGGATGAAGAACACCCTTTAATGTTCAAGCCTTTTAAGTTACCTGAATTTAATAAATATATTATGTTAGGTGCTAAAAATGGACTAGGTCTCAAGAATTATTGTGGTCTTTAAAAATTTAGTAGCTATAAAAATTTATTTATGTATTTTTTATTATGAATAAAATATATTATTTTAACCATATAGGGGAGTAAAATATGGTTTAATGTAGGTTTGATTTGAGAAATAAAAAGAAGGAAGTTAATTATATTAAGATATAATTTATTTTTAAAAATATTAAAGATATTTTTAATAATTATTTATAAAAATAAATATTTTTAATAATTATATTCGGAATTATGATTAATTTGTTAATTTTCCCCTAAATATAATGAGTAAGAAATAAATAAAAAGATAAAATTAAACAAATAAAAAGAGATAGAAGGAGAATAAAAAAACTTTTAAAAGGTCAACTTTTTGAGAAATTCAAAGTTTTTTTATTTATAGCATAGCACGACTTGGTTTTCTATTGATTTTAATAAGATAAATATCTATTGTTTGATTGATTATTTTTTTAAAGAAATTGTAGATAAGAAGGATAATTTATTATTATTTTTAAAATTTTACAAACTTATTACATTTTCAAAAAGAACATAATGGTAAGGATGATTTTTTTAAAAAAAAAAACAATTTATTTGATTTTATGAATTAACAAGTAATTTATAGTAATTATTTTAATAATTTGAATAATTAATACGTGATCAAGAGGATAATTGATTAGGTCAAACTTACTTACTAGCTTAATTTATTGTTTGTGATCTTGGTGATAAGAGCTTAATACTTTTTTAAAACCATTTGACTATCCACCTTTTTAAATTATTTATCATTTTCTTTTCACATCTTCTAAAACATATTCTATTAGTTCATTTTTATTTATTATTTTAAACATATTGGTAAAATATTTTTTCATTTTTTGAATTTAATATTAATTATTTAATCTTCAAAATATCTAAAAATATAAAACCGAACATCAATTAATATGAATATTGTGATAAAATACATTTAATTATTTTTTTTCTTAGAAAATTACTTATAAAATAAATTCAGGGGATAATAGGACCTTAGTATAATATAAATGCGTCTCTGGGATTTCGGACATAGATTGAAGGAGTACTTGTGTATTTTTTCTTTTTCTTAAGAGGAGTGTGAAATTCAAAATGCACAAATAAAAGTGAACAAATAGAATATTACTTTCTCCATTTCAAAATCAATGAATTGTTACAAAATAAAATAAAATCGTATAATTCATAGTTCAAATTAACTTAATCGTACAAAGAATAATTTTAGAATTTTCTTTCATCGTTACCCTTCTTTTGAATTTTCTACATGACAGAGTTCCATAAACATGAATTATAGTTAGTGCTGAGAGTAGTTATGATAATACTTTCTCTGTCTCATATTAATTGATCATTTTTCTATATATATATATATATATATATATTAAGAAATCATAAATAAGAAAATATTGTTGATTATCCCTTTAAAATACTTCTTTAGAAATTTTACAAATAAATCTGGACTTTGGAAAAGAATTATTTAAAAGAGTAAGATAGGAAAATTTTAATTAATTAATATTTTCTTTATTTAGAAAAATGGACAATTAATGTAAGACAATTGCTTTTATTAAAATGAGCAACTAATATTGGATGGAAATAAATATTTAATCATTTTAAAGAGTAATTTAATGATAATTAAGGATACAATTTAAAAGAAATAATTTGTTGTATGAACTAACAAGTAATTTATAGTAATTATTTTTATATGAAATAATCACTAAAGTCAACTTACTTGTGATCCTGGTAATATTTAATACTCCGCTGTTTTAAATTATTTATTAATTTTTTTATTCTATTCATTCATTTTTATTTGTTAAAATATATTTATATCAAAACCATTAATAGGACGTCACCTTGCTTGCTGACATATCACATCATAATAATTTAATATGTAATGGAATTTATTTTAGTTGAAATACTCTACCATTTTAAATTAATTATCATTTTTATTTTTCACATCTTATAAAAAAGATACTATCCATTCATAATATTTTGCATATTTTTATTTTTAACATATTAAGAAAAAACATTTTATTTTCATATTTTATATTTATATTAATTATTTATTCTTCAAATTATTTCTCATGATTTAAAATTAGACATCAATTAATATCAAAATTGTAATAAAAATACTTATATTAATTATTTTTAAGGGTACAGACCAAACAAGTTTTTTACTTGACATGTTTATGAGATTAAAGGTTCTTTTAATTACATATTTTTAGTTTAAACTCATAAAATTTAAAATTATATTTACTCTAAATCAATCAATCAAACAAATTGTAATGCTAAATGCTCAAAAGTATTGTGAATCACGGTGAGAAGCTCCCCTAACTCATTACGGAGGATCATGAGCTTCTCGTCGATTTTCTTGAAAACCTTTGTTGGACCCTCCATAATCATTTGGGATAGTCGTATGTATAGCCTCACCATGATCCAGAACAAATTTTGGGTATTTAGGAGTCATTTTACTAGAATTACGAGATTTTTTTTCAGTTATTCATGTGTGTTAACCAATTAATATTTTAGTGAAATGACTTCCGATCGATTTTTTTTAAAAAAAACTTATGGGACCCTCCATAATTAGTTGGGTGACAGTACGTATAGTCTCACCATTATCCACGATATAGTTTTAGCATTTATGGGTCTTTTATAAAGATTTAGGCGATTTTTTAGTTTTTTCGTATGTTAGCCTATTAATTTTTTGATGATATGGATTCCGGTCGATGTTTTTGATAACCCTTTACGAGACCCTCAGTAATGATTTGCGAAACAATACATACCGTCTGACCATGATCCACGATATGTTTTTGACAATTAAGAACCATTTATCAGGAATTAAGTGATTTTCTAAGTTTTCCGTTTGTGTTAGCTATGAATATTTTTGCGATATGACTTCCACTTGGTTATTTTAAAATCTATGTATAATATCACCATGATTCACGACAAGTTTTTGACATTTAGGGCCCATTTATCAAGAGTTTAGACTATTTTTCTCTGTTTTTGTGTGTGTTAGCCTATGAATATGTTGGTGATCTGGCTTCCAGTCAATTTTTTTTGGAAATACAAATGCAAGTTACTCCTATGGGGAGGATTGTTCAAATCCATACAACTAGACCACCGGTCCATTTCCCCAACTAAGGCGACATTCTACTTCACTCCAACACCACCTTTACGGCCATACTCAACTGAAACGTGGACTAGGAGCCTACTCAACTGAAACGTGGCCTGGGAGCCAAACAAGGATAGACTTGACTTTACTACCATGTAAAGATATGGTATCTGGGTGTAACTCAAGCCCAAACGTTAGCTCCATTCTAAACCAATGCGGGAACAATTTAAGCGTAGACTAAAAGCCCAAACAGAAACTCGAGAGTAAATACTCAAAGAAGTAGACCATAAAAAAAAAACAGAACTACCTAAGAACACTGATATAGTAAGAATGACAGTATCTTCATTCATACAATTTAAACATGAAAGCAAGTCATATAACTAGAACACTTGAACAAAAGAAGACATTCAGAGGAGGTAAATCGCGCGTAAATGAAGCTTATGATCTTAGATAGTAATGCTAAAATTATATGGACATGGTGGAATTGTCACCTCAACAGATCCTTCAAGCATTTGACAGACCTTCCTCATAGTAGGCCTCGTAGACAGATCCTCTTGAATGCATCAAACACCAACCATCACGAACCTCTCGACCTGCTTCTTGTCATTCAAAGCCTCGAAATCACTTTGCACTAGAGCATCCAACTTTCCTTCTTGAAGGCAATCTAGAACCCAATCTGTAAGAATCGCCTCTGGTCCGTAGCGTTCCTCGTTCTCATAGTTTTTCCGGCAAGTGATGATCTCTAGTAGTAGTACACCAAAGCTGTAAACGTCTACCTTAACCGTGACTTGACTATTCCTGAACCATTCTGGTGCAACATAACCTTTTGTTCCTCTAATATCAGTTTAGAAACTTGCAAGAGTTCCATTACTCATATACTCGTAGACCAACAAACGATGAGCTCCCTCGTTACAATATCCTAGCAGACGGACCAAATTCTTGTGATGAGTCTGACTAATCACATTTACTTCAGTTATGAACTCCTTCTCTGCCTCATGAGCAACTCTGTCCAGCTTCTTTATAGCAACAACGTTTCTTGAACCGATAGGCATTTCCCCTTTGTAAACAATCCCAAATGCACCCCTTCCTAGCTCTTCCTTGAAGTCTTTTGTGGCTTCTACAAGTACTTTGTATGTAAAACTACGACAGATAGAGTCTGCCACATGGCTCGTAGGGTGCGATATCTTCATTTTCTTTTTGTAAATGTGGAAGAATCCCCAACAGAATACATTGATGACAAGAATATTTACCAACAAAGAACCGCCTAAGATCCCGGACAACACAACAGCCAGATTTCGCCAATTCTTGCTTCGACTAGATCCTGAATTCGGAAAGCCAGGAGTACTCAAAGGAGGAACACCATTCAGATTGGTGTCTATCCTCCCGTTCGATAACGGAAGCTTCTTTTTCCAGCAACTATTGCTTCTGTAAATGGCAACAACACAGAAACAATCATAAAGACAAGCATTCTGGCAGTCTTGTTCAGTAGAAGGGCTAATTTGCTGAAAATCTGATTTCGGCCAATCAGTATCACGAATCGTGATAAAACTGTAAAAATCATCAGGTGAACCCCTCCCAACTTCATCACAACTTATAGAAAAATCTGGTTTGCAGTCACCATAAGCATCGTTCGGATCAACCAACAAATATCCTTTAGGACAGTTACAAACTGGTCTGTTGTTTGTACCAAGACTGCATACATTGTTGTAACTACAAGAACCAGGTCCATTGTTTCCATCAATTTCGATGCATATATTGTTCTGTTGAGACCAAAGAATATTCCAACCACTGTCATTCCAAATCCTTGAATGATAATAATGACTAAGAACTCCATCAAAGTTAAGTGTCACACGATGATAATTGTCCGAAGCTGGAGGAATGGATCGCGGAGTAAGAATTTGCCTTTGATTGTTTCTTTTCAATACGTACATCACCCCATTCTCTTCAAAAACCAGCTTATCCCCTGAATTGGTTGCATTTGTTGAGTCAGAAGTTTGAGTGTTATAGTACTCATCATCATAATCCGTATTGGAAGGCACACTTTGTGTAACAAGCACCAAGTTTCCATTATCAAGCATTCGAAGATAAAACCTACCTGTCGAGACATAATATAATGAAATTA
Organism: Solanum lycopersicum; assembly: GCF_036512215.1. Lineage (NCBI taxonomy): Eukaryota > Viridiplantae > Streptophyta > Magnoliopsida > Solanales > Solanaceae > Solanum > Solanum lycopersicum. The sequence continues at coordinate 1,556,659 of NC_090800.1, forward strand.
TCAAAGTCGCACTCTCAACTCTAACAGTTTACTGTTTGGATCATGGAAAAGAATCAGACCACACATGAGAATGCGTGTTGGGACATTATACAACAAATATGCCTCAATCCCAAACAAGTTGGTTTCCGCTCAACGAATACTTCAGACATGACTATAACAGATACTAGCATACACAGATAGAAGCAAAAGACTCGCGTGTGTGCTTTGCTCACTTTGCTGGCCCCAAGCCCGAATAAAGGACAAGGGTCACGGTAGGCTGTCAACAAGTACAAAACAGATATCATGTTCGATACCTAATATCAATCAATCAAATGAGTTGGTCACACAATTCAACACGTACAACAACAACAACATACTATCTGACAAATGGAGTCTGGATACGACAATTCAAACGCGTAAAACAACAACATACTCAATGTAATCTGACAAGTGGAGTCTGGGGAGGATAGGATGTATGATAGATATGACAATTCAAACGCGTAAAACAACAACAACATACTCAGTGTACAAGTGGGATCTGGGGAGGATAGGATGTATGATAGATACGACAGTGCAAACGCGTACACACCTTGAGTGAAATTAGCTTGTGACTTTTGAGAAACAAGGAATCTTCCTCTTTCCAATGTTTGATTTGGCAACAAAGTATTAATTGGATTTCTAAAACGTTCCCACAATGGATCACTAGAATCACTTCCCATTTCAAAAAAATCCCATTATCATTTGGAGGTAGAGGAATTTTTTTTATAGACTCCTGGCTCAAGAAAAAACGTAAAAAGAAATAACATAAGCGGAGAAGTCATGAAAAAGTACTATTAAAAAGATGAAAAATCAATCTGACTAGTAACTACAGTAAAATAATACGAAAATCGAAGTATAAGAAACATTAAATAATAACAAAAATCGAAGAATAAAAAACTACTAGAGTAATGCTAGGACTGCTATAACGGAAGGATAAGCGAGGACACCGTTAACCTGCTAACTTTCTACTTTAGTATGTGTGTGCCACAATCAGCTCCTATCTACGGTCATGTCTCATGTCTCGATAAGATGAAACTACGTATAAGTCATATCAGATCTAATCACCTCTTATCGATACTTCTTCCGCCTACCACTAGTAAGATATTAATTAGACTAGTGACTAGGTCAATTCCACAATCAAGAAAAATAATGATATAACTAGGCAATTTGTGGTCTTAGCTCCAATTGTCTTGATGGAACATTGATTATATCTATAACTATCAATTCAGTTGGAAAATTGAATATAACTCTTGGCTTTTCTGTTTGACTTTTGTCTACATGTACGACTAATGCGTCTATTTGTTTAATTTTATATAAGTAATTACTTAGCTTGTGCACACTCAAAGTTCAAGATCATAGTTATCAGTTGACTGACACCAAGTTAAATGTCATGTTTATGTATTACGTTCTTTTATACCAAAAAAGATTTCGTAAAAGTGAAAATAAAAATAAAATTGGAGCTAGTCAAAAAAGGAAATAATAGACATGTAGTAATGTAAGAAATAATGTTCTATTATTGGTCCATCCAACCTATTTATGTATGTATCATTTAGGGATTCAATAATTATAAGAAAGCCAATAATCCATCCTGAGTATGAAATACATTGTTTAAAAACAAGATTTCATTAAAAATTATGAACCTACATAATGTTCTACTATTTCTATTTAATTATTTCCTAATGTAGTAAATACAAAGGCTAAAATATCACTAGTCAAAATGATGAACCTACAACATGTGCTTACATGTGCTTACAGTGTTTGGTACGACAGAAGTCATTTTTTCGGGAAAAATGTTTTTCACGAAGATATCATTTTCTGGTGTTCCTTTATCCGAAAAATAATGTTCTCCTAGGAAAACATTTTCCATCGAAAGAAGAAAAATGACTTCCGTCATACCAAACATGTCCCGATCTTGATTATATTTTCGCCTATTTTACGAGCTCTCCCTTCATGGCAAGAGAGAGATCTCCAAGAGTACCTTTAGTGTCAATAGTTACCCTTGGCATTGCCACAGCTCTGCTTCCCACATAGCCACTTTCTCCAATCTTGATTTTGCCATACTTCACTTTGCCTCCTTCACCTTCATATATGTGTCCAAAGAGCAAAGCTTCTCTCTCGATCGATCCATACTTGTCGATTCTCACCATTTCAGGATTCAAAACTGCTCCCATGCTGTTGATGTATGTGCCTTCGTCCCAAGCAACTTCTGATCCCATAAGCTTCATCCAAATTCCGAATAAGAACGATCCACTTTTCATTTCCATGAAATAGTCTCCTACTAGTGTCCTTATTGCTTGCCAAATCGTATCGCAGAAGATCCCTTTACTCCAAATTAGCTCACATTCGCCGTCTTTCTTGATTCCTACAAGAATCCATTTTGCAAAAGCACATAGAACTCCACCTAAAAGTCCTGTCACAACCCAAAACAAAGGTAGCAGCCAATGCTTTTGGACTTTTATGGTATCCGATGTGTAGAAAAGAAACTTCAATGGAGCAAAGATTATGAATCCCATGAGAAAATATGGAAGAAATGTTTGCAAGAACGGCTGAACGGATATTAGCCACATTGTCACGTACCAAGATCTTGCTAGCATGACGACTTTGGTAGTATCCTTTTTCTCCAATGTCGATGCAAGGGGACAGCCGGTGAAGTCCATTTTAACATCAGATTGATCTAAGAAGATTCTCCAAGCTTCTGGGAGAGGTTTTCTGTTTCTCAGGTGCTGGCATATGTCGTAAACGACTGAACGTCCGTGGTCCATGGACGCGCTTTGATTACATGACGTTGCTCGAATGACATCCACTTCATGACATTTGAGAAATGGATTGAACTCTAGATCTTCTGATTCTTCTTTGGTTAGTGTTGCATCAATAGTTATGTCTCCTATATCAATATAAGGAAATTCAATCTCATCCCATGGCTTGGTGCAATCAAGTGCTGCCTCCCGATTCACTTCATCCTCCGGTATTGATCGCATTTGTAGTTGTAGAACATAACGGACCTGTTCATTTTCAAGATTTACGAACCACTTTGAAAATCCAAAAGACTCGAATGTATTTAGTAAAATTCATTGTTTCACCTTCTCGGGTGTGTGCAGACGATGTTGGAAATCTTCATCAAGGAAGCGTAATGGACGGTTGTCATTCTCATCTCTTGGAATTGCACCGGTCTCTGGTGGAAGTACGCCTCTAGGCTTCACCTCACCAGAGTCCTCACCGATGTTGTTGTCAAAAGGCCTTAACTTGAATTTGACATACATCTCTTGATCATTTTTGAATCTGAAAAGCCTGCAAATGTTTGAATAGTAATGCAGCTCGGTGTAGGAGTATGCCTGTCGAAGAGAACCCCACATTGCATCCCGGACATGTGGAGCATGCTTCACGTGTTCTTCCCGTGCTGCTGCTCCACAAACAAGCCATGTTGCAAAGTCACCTATCGTCCGAGTATGAAATGCCTTACCAGTCTTTAGTGTCAGATCAAGAATTGAACTGTTCTCATCAGTTCCATTTGATAAGATCCTTATTGCTGCACCACGCGGATCAAGTCGTGCATCATCATCAGAACTCAAACAATTACTGTGCCTCATAATAACTCGGTATGTCATGCCAGGACTGAAAATCTTGTGATCTGCAAAACCTGGGATGTCATTGTAGAGGCTTAAGCATCCCTTTCCTGCAGCACCGATTCGATGGAAGAATCTCGATTTCACTTTAAGAGTTGAAGCAGCAAAATTTGCAGCTAGATTTCCAAGCACCTTTTTGTATTTCAAGTCCATCTCCTCGATTCGATCATCCAACGAGTAAGACTTGCTTTTGACCAAAACTGGATTTTTGGAGCCAACAAAGACACCACCATGCTGAAGTACTGAGTTCATGGGAGCAACTGAGATTGCACCAAGAATAACATCCTTCTCAATGACAGAACCTGGGAGAACAAGACCCTGACTACCGATAACCGAGTTATCTTGAATCTCAATTTTACTAGACACATAGTCACTAGAGGTATATAATCTGGGAACGATTCTACTGAAGTCCCCTAAATGCACACCATTGCCTATTGAGATGAGGTTTGGTTCTGAAATGGGGTTAATGGCTCTGATGGAACAATGTTGGCCAATTTTTGCACCTAGTCGACGTAAATAAATGCAGAACAACTCTGTTCCAGACATGAATTTTGTGAACCTTATGTGACATGCAACGTTGACACGATGGACAAGACAAGTCTTCATCATGTCCATTTCTCCTTTTTGATGGACAACATGGTTTACCAAACAAGTGAATAAGCTAAGGATAAGACCATGACATATGTAAAAAATGGCAATAGTGGTAGCAAAAGTGAATGAACCTGAATAGGAATTGTCAAACAATGTAGCATATGTGGCGATCGTGTATGGAAACCAATGAAAGGCTCCAGCTAAGTAAAAGAACCTGAAATGTTTTAGTGAAGGCGGGTTTTGCCATAGCGAAAGGTAAATGAAGTAAGAAACAGCTGCCGATAAGCTGCTGAGAAAGCCGACCATGTATATGGAGAATAGTTTAATATGTTCATGATTTCCATGACTCCCCTTCATGCTCTTTCGTGTCGATTTGTCCTGTAATCATGATAGAAAACAGGAAATGTGTCAGTCTAAAGCTTTTTTCAAGAGTCCGAGCAACTAAGTTGATGAAAGTTTCTTTATTTCTAATTCTACTGACCTTTTTGGTGCTTGTAGCCTTAACATTAACTGCAGTCTTGCTGGTGTTGAGAGCAAGCACATGAGTACCATCTTCCACAATGCTTCCTCTTTGAACAACAGCATAAGGACCAATCGACGATTTTTGGCCGATTCTTATCGGGTTGAAACTCAAGACACCATTTTTCACTTCATGACTTTGAAGCAATACTCCTTCATTGATCACAGCTTGCTCTCCAATAGAAACTAGTGATGGATCTGTGATGTCGACAGTATCAAGAATAGGAGATGATGTAATATTTTCCCCGAGCATCTCGAACCAATAATTGATGAATACCGTTCCTCTCAAATGCACTGCTAAGACTTTTGAAGATATTTCTTGAGCCTTATAAAGTGTCCACCACTTGACAAAATCAGCAGACCAGATGGACACCTCAGGGTTCAAAATATAGTTTGGTTGTAGAAATGACTTTCCAAGAAAACCTATGCACATAATATCCAAGAAAGTGGAGCACATACTAAGGAAACAATGTAACCAAACCAAGGGGCTGATTGTATCAGCATTTGGCATGCAGAAATGAAAAATTTGAAAGTGGAAACCGATATGCACGCAGGAAATATCAGCATGAAAGAGACATAAGCAAGAGCTAAACGTTGGAAAAACCATGGTTGAGCTCATCTTGCTTTCACAAGAACCGGAGGTAGTTGTGACCAACTCGGGGTGGGATTTTCTCAAAAGATCTTCAGCAAAGTCTGCTAAGTCTTCAATGCAGGTTGCTGAGAAGATGTCTATCGCTCCAACTAGAACTCCGAGAAAGTTTGAAATTTTCTGAGCTGCTCGAACAACGCCAATTGAGTCGACACCATAAGACACCAGACTCTCAGTGATGGAGATTTTAGACTTGAGAACCTCCGTCATCTCATAGAGCAGCTCCTTCAGAAATTCTATGATCTGTCCCTTGCTAATTTTATCATTTCCCAGAGCTAAATTTCTTGTGATTTATGGTACGGAACCATCTTTAGACTCCCGTGATGATTTTTCTCCATCGGTTGCGTCTTCCACCACACTCAATGTTCCATCAACAAATCTTTTAGCTACTTCAAATCTCCTGATTTTCCCTGACGTGGTCTTACTAATGGACCTCGGTTTGATAGTCATAATGGAGGCAATAGATACACCATGTTCTTCTACAACACGAGTACAGATACGTTTAATAACTTCACAAGGAAGTGATTTATAAGCTTCTGCGACTACAACCAATCCAAGTTGATCAGAACCTTTAGGAAATGATATCCCTTTTGATAGGGTATTAAATAATGAAATCGAGAAACTGTAACACGATCCATAACATCAAAAAAAAAGAAGATATCTGAACTCTGAAGTAGCCTACCTTAACATATGGGAAGGCTGGTATAGGATTATTACTAGCGAAATGCTTGTGCATTAGAGCCATGGCGTAAGATGCATTCCTTTCTGTCAACTCGAATGCCATCAACCCGCCAACATAATACGTGTTTTGTTGACCTTGTAGTTGATTTTCCACTTTCTCATAAAAGCCTTCCTTCATATCTGTCATTTCGAAGCACACAATCAATAGAACGATAATAGTTCAAATCTTAAAATGAAAATATATTAGTTATACACACCGACAATGTAAAAGATTCAAAGTAGTTTAGCCATAGACTTATAAGTGATTCATGATTGTGAGTGCATAAAACATAAACTGAAATGAAAATTCCGCAGTCTTTTCAGGAGTACCTTGGTTGTTAACATGAGGGAAATATTTGAGCTTTCGTTGCAAAACGACTTTTTCAACAAAGCCTCCCATACTTTCAACACCTTTTATGAGGAGCTCGGTCTCCTTTAATCCTACTATGTCGACCGAGTTACCATAAGACCAAAACAAGAAGACGTTCGTGTCATTGTAAAATCTCTGCATTGCAACTGGATTCCCGATGGCTTTTGGATCATCCATGAACTCACCAAAGTAGTAAAAACCCATCGGTATATGATCAAATCCAGTTATCTTCAAGACTATGGTGTAATAGTCAATAGTTTGTACTTTACCGAACAACTCCTCCTCGAGGCTATTCATGTCGATTCTTCTGCTGTTGCTTACTGCAGAAAGGGATCAGTAACAGGTAATATTTAGGAAAATTCACAGTAATAAAGTTAGTACTTTTAAATATTATTTGAAGGTTTACTACTCGTGACTCGGAAATTATTTGGACTACTAAGGAGATATGTTGCTTGGACTCTGCAAAATGTTGCTGCACCCGTGTCCGATTCTCTAAAAATGTGCTACTATTGGAGGATCTAATATGCACCTGACGGCATTTTGCAGAGTCCGAAACATATCTTAGTAGAATGGCTTAATACTTTGAGGGCTTTACGCCAAATTCCATGAAGTACTATGAATAAAATCATTAATAGAACATCATATATTATAATTCGGGAACAGAAAGACCAGTAAAACAACAGTAGCCATCGATATGATTTTCAATCAAGATCGAAGGCAAACTTATGGTTGTCCATTTCCTCAACTTCAGCTCTGATTTCTCTTGCTAGATGAAATATTGTTGGAGCACTATTTGCAGCAAGAACTTGTCATCCCAAGTCGTAAATATTTCCTGGACTCGTAACACATATGTTTAAGAGTTTAACTTATATACACTGATAGTGTTCAAAAGAATGTTACGACGATAACTAAAAGTAGCTACATGTAACCTACATAAGAAAAATGGGACTAGTAACCTTCATGAAGATACGACTACTTGTACTTGTTATGTACGTATGTACAACACGTTCAAATAAATTGATAGTGGAAAAATTCTTTATACTGTTAGTGTACAGAATTAAAATCGTTCCGTAAAATCTTTTAGTGTGACAACATACTACATATATAAATTACCCCCCCACCCCCGCCACCCATCCTCAATTTATGTTGATAATAAAAAATGGATTAAAGAATCATATAAGAGGACAAACTGCCTCCACGCACCTATTTGGGACAATTCAACACCCTCACACGCCCATAAACGACATCGAGTGAAATAAGAATTGGACAGTCACGACTCTGATACCATGATAAGAAGATGGATCTCACCATCTTAGGTCCGTCTCAATGTCAAAAGCTAACTCAAGAGCTGATGATTGGACAGGACCTTTTATGGAGACAAGTTCCCTCACGCCCACCGACTCGGGATAATTCAACATATGTGAGCGTGTATAACCAGGCACGGAGTTCAAGAATAAAAAATATTCAAACTTGTAGTCTAAAACAAGCTATACACAAATATGTCATTAAAAATAAGAATTTTAAAGTTAAATTGTTTCTAAATAAGAAAGCAAGACATCTTTCTACGAACAGACTAAAAAGGAACGTATGCCACATAAATTGAAACGAAGGGAGTAAATAGCATAGATACCTTCAATATCATCTGATTCACACATGCCACCAACAGAATGATACTTCTCAAGAATAGTGATATTTGTATAACCAAGTTTTACCAATGCATAAGCAGCTGATGTTCCACTAGGTCCACCTCCTATTATTCCTATCTTTGTGTTTGTATCAAAACAAGGATGAAATTTTAAGAACAATTCATCTATTGCTTTTCTTGGCTCCATTTCTCTACCAAAAAATCAAAAAAAAATAAAAATCCAACAATTAGTAACATACTTATTATAATTATACACGAGTGGGGTCCGGGAAGGAAAAGATGTTCGCAGATTTTATCGCTATCTTTGTAAGATAGAGGTTTAGCAACAATAACATGCAGTGTAGTTCCATAAGCAAGCTCTGAGAAAGAGAGAAAATGAATGTAGACTTTACCGCTACTTTGTGGGGTAGGAAGTTTAACAACAATAACATGCTCAAAAAGGAAGGAGAAATGTATGTAGACTTTACCGCTTCCTTTACGGAATAGAGAGGTTTAACAATAATAATATGCTCATTTTAATAGAGCCTTAGTATAGTATGAGTGTGTCTAAGAAATTTTAGGCATACGTTGAGCGGGTACTTATGCATTATTCTAATAAAGAAATATATTTATAACGAAGGTGAATATTTTTATGATCATGTGAAACTAGATATGCTTTTTCGGAAAATACTTATTTTTCAATTTTTTCATGTTTTGATTCGTCAAGATAAATTCTCCTCATTTGAGGAAAATTGGTCAATATTTCAACTTAGTCAATTCAAAAAAAAAATTCCCTCTATTTCATTTTATGTGACACTTTTCATTTTTCGAGAGTCAAATAATTTAAGTTTGATCAGGCATTTGTATATTGAATTTTCAAATTATTTGAAATGAAATTTATATATTTGTAAACTACGTAATAGTACTATAAGTCACAATAATTGATTATTCAAAATATTAAAAGGATTTATGAAAAATTTACGGTCAAAGATAGACTTATTTAAATCTCGAAAAGCAAAAATGCCACATAAAATAAAACGAAAGAAATCGTACATTTTTTTCAATATAAAGAGTATTAACTCGACTCCTACAAAGTATTAGCAATAAGCATCAAAAAGAAAAAAAATAAATCTACACTATATAACACTATTCATCGGTCTATTTTAATCATCGACCTCCATCGATATAACAACAAAATGAAAATGTTAATTCTATATCACATACCTTTGTGTAATGGAAATGCTACTTGATAAAAATCTATGAGCAAACAAAAGAAGGAAAATTAATACAGTTTTATGTTTTATTTTTTTTAATTTCTTTTTTTTTTTTAAGTTTCAATGCAACTTCTTTTGAAATCAAGAAATGAACATTTAAAAGAAAATTTAATTTTTTTCTTCTGAATTTTGAAATCAAGAGGTGATTCTCTTTATAAACAAATTATATTTAATATGCATGTGACATGCAACATGCCAAATGGAAGTATGCATGCAGGTCTATACGTTACATATTTATGAAGACAATTTATGGGGGGTACGCGACACTGCTAGAAATAGAGGTTTTTTTATCGCGAATAAAAAAAAATTATGTCGTAAAATGTAATTCATTTATTTAATCATTTTTTATCAAAACAGTTCGATAAAAAATATATAATAAAAAACAATTTTTTTTATTAAAATATTAAAAAGCTTTCTAATTTTTCTACGTATAAATATATTTTTTTTACTTATTCAATTAAAATACATGAAAATTTCAAGGAAAAAAATCATTTTTTAAAAAAAAATAGTAACAAGACTTTGAGAGGTTTATTCTATAAATATAACAATAACTTCTTCAATGAAGCGCCCACTTACATAGAGAGAAGATCAAAACACGATCAAGAGTTTGAGAGAGTTCTGAGATTTATTGGAGAATGTTGTCAGTTTGTGACGAAAAAGTTGTAAGATTGTAATTAAGAGTTTTGGTTACAATCAAGTGTGTGTGTAGGATTCTCTAACAAGTTTATTAAGAAACTTGAGGACGGTAGAAGACTTAAACCTGGGGATTTTTGTCTTGGATAGCTAGGAATTAGAGTTTATAAATCCTTAGGTTACATAGGTTTGTAATTTTTTGTTGAGGCTCAAAGTTTAATGAAGTGAAGTTAAATCCTGATGAGGTGTCGATCGTGATTTTTACCCTTTTTGAATTGAGGGTTTCCGCGATGAAATATTGTGTCATTATTTTATTTGCTTTACAAAATGTAGATGTTGTAATTTGCAAAGGAACATATAAAATATACTTGTTCCTTAGACGAATTTGAGGGTTAAAATTCAAAAAAATTGCATAAAAAACATGAATTTCCATCGAAATTACACATACATAATACATAAAATGTCAATACTTAATAATACAACAATTCAAACATAAGATAAACACCATTTAAAAAAACACAAATTTCAACAAATATTCTATCAGAAATCCCATATATATTAATGGTATTCGGACAGGAACATTCACCAGAAATTCACGTTTTTTTATTTCATTATACATAAAACATAGAACGCAAAAGTTAAAGAACGACAACAATTCAAACATAAGATACACACTAGAAAGAAAACACAAACTCCAAACGAAATGATGGCTTGTTCAAGACATCTTCGACGAATCTTTTATCAGAAATTCCATATATGCTAGCGATACTCCGATAAAAATGTTCGTCAAAAATTGACTTTATAATATCAAACACCACAATAAGCCTGGAAAGCATTAGGAGTGCCAGCGTTTGAAGCAACATAATTTAATAATCCAAGCATTTCATATGGCTTGAAAAGTAAAGGGTGTTTCTCATCCACTAGTTCTTTTGGAGCCTCTATGAAGTGACCTGGTTTTGATAATGTATTAAATTGAAGGGAGAGTCTATCACCTTCTTTAGGCATTTCTACCCTGTGGAGGGGAGAATGCAATCGACCATTTGTCCATGCCTGTATAAATTCGCTTATCGTTAGTGCATAAAACTTAAAAAATATTTATTTTTAACTATAGATACGTGTTTTTTCTACATATGTTATTGTAGACATTGAAATTCTATGGAATTCTGCAATCAATTCGAGTTAGGACTCTACAAATTGTGTTCAACTCAAATTGGAATTCTTGGACTCAACCCTAAACCCTAGTTTATAGGTATATAAAGGATACTAAATTCTCTTAAAAGACATCTCAAAAATTTCATAAAGAGATCAAGATTTCGAATGCTTCGCAAATTAATGGATTATTCATATAGAGGGTCAAATCTAAATCATCCTAGTTCAAGAAATAAGTCACTAACGATCCTCGAATCATGGATAAATCTTAGGAGAGTAGAATCAACAGAATTACCCGCAATCTTTATTAATAAAATTATGTTTCTTCATATTTTATTCGTAATAGCAATTTATTTTCTTTTAAATTATTCAAACTACAAAACATGGATACATATAACTCAAACATTTTTGAAAAATAAGGCAACATAAGTTCCAAAGAAATATCAACATACATTTTCAGTTTTGCATGATCTAAACATGTAGTTCCAATTGTAACCTATGTTGCTTCGACTTATCAAATATTATTTAGGGTATCAAATCCTTTTACGATATGCATTTTGGAAAATAATCAAATACGAGTGAGATAACATTTTAAGATATTCGAAAGCATAGGCTCCACTAATTATCAATATTCATTTTTAATTTTTCATGAAAATATTAAACATGCAGTTCCAATTATAACTTATGTTATTTATCCTCTTCAAAAATTATTATCCAATGTCTTTCACATCATTCAAAAATATTCATTTTGAAGAATAATCTAACATGAGTGTAGGTCGGATCCTCAAAAATTAAACATGTAGCTAGTTTCACTTGATGTGGCTTAGATATATATCTTCTTAAAATTTTTAATATGATTCCAATAAAGTAATAACACTAAAAAAAATGAGTAACACTTACTTTGAAGGAATCACCAGACAGAACAACAAAAGAATTTGGTGAAATAGTGGCATTAATCCACTCTCCATTTTTGTTGATTTGCAATCCATTGACTTGATTTTGTGCTATAAAAGTCAAGAAGTTATTATCTGTATGGGCACTCAATCCATCATATTTATCATTTTCATCTTTATTAATAGATAATGATCCCTTGTAATGGGAAAATCTAAATAGGGCAAAATTATCCAACAATTCATTAATGTGCTTTTCTAATCCCAAATTCTCCAAGATCATCCTTTTGATGATTTGATCCAATTTCAGAAGTGAACTTGCATAAGATTTGACCAAATTGCTGCAAAAATTAGTGCACATGTAATGTTAGTATAAAGTATAAACATAAACATATGAAGAAGGGTAAATAAGGAAGGAGAATCGAACGTAAAGATGGATCTTGGGACCTAACTCAACCCCAAAAGGTAGCTCACGAGGGGAGGTTTGTCCAAGTCCATATAAGGAGGTTTGTCCAAGTCCATATAAGGAGACCAAATTCTCATCCCTCTGTCGATGTGAGATTATCTTAACACTCTCCCATACGCCCAGACCTTAACTGGAGCGTGAACACTTCTAAATGGGGGTCCATTATCTGTGAACAATGAATTGAAATGGGTCTGATTTTGATACCACGTAAAGATGGATCATGGACCTAACTCAATCCCAAAAGCTAGCTTATGAGGGGAGATTTATCCAAGTCCATATAAGGAGACTCATCCATCTACCGATGTGAAATATCTTAACACTTATCAAATCGTGGCTTTATGGCTCTGTGTAACAAATATCTTTTGTTTGGTTACATACGATATTTTTATTTTGTTCCAAAAATATGATGAAGGATAAGACTCGAAAAATAAAAATTTTATATTCATCCTACCCTAATATGATTGTATACACATCTTATATTTGTGATTTATAGACTTTATTGTTGTTAGAAGTATATAATATATAACTTTACAAAAACAATTATATCGTTGCTTTAAGACTCTTATCGATGCATAAATTAAATTATACATACCAAAATTCATGATTGCCATGAGGCCAAAATATATTAGCAAAATTTTCAACACTTTGAGGAGCAAGAAAATCAGGAATACCCAAACTCTCATAAGATGGCAAGTGTGGAATTTGCCCTATGTAGCCAATATGATATTGTACTTCTGAAATATTTTTCATTTTGGTCTCTAAGGGAAATTCAAATAATTTTTTTGAAAAATCAAATAAACCCTCCCTTATTTCATTTAGATTTTTATCATATAATATTGCTTCAATACAACCATATTCTTGTAAAGCTTCAAAAAGTTGAATTTTTGTGGATTCCCATAATGGAGTGTTTGGTTTTAGTTCTTCATTAGAAAAATCTATGGTGGGAATTTTAACTTTTGTAGATGCCATAATGTGAATAATTAAATGGGGGGATAGAGAGTATATATATAGACAAATAATAAGGTAGCACTTTGTATTTTAAAAGTTGTACAATACAAGTTATAAGAGCTTAACACCTTGTTTGGATGGTTTGTTACTCATTGCACTGTACGGTTAGTTTAAATATAACGTTTAATTTATTTAGATTGTTACTAAAATTTAGTGTATCGTATAGTTTGAATTCGTTGGTAAGTAACGATGATAAATTTCATTTTATGTAATGATCGATTTTATGTTGATTGCTATGTTATATTAATTTCTTTTTTCCAAATTTTGAAATCAAGAGGTGATCCTTTTTACAGACAGACTAGGTATTTATCTGCGGTCCATGCAGCTAATTGCATTGAACTTGAAAATATAAATTACATAGACTTTTATTAAAAAAATATTAATAATATTTTAACATGAATTTGATTTTTATTATTATCACATAACTCAAGAACCTTCAATGAATAAATTATTAAGAAAATAGTAGCAAAATGGTAAATATAAAATAAAAAAGCAGAAAGAGAAATGAGATTTTTTTTAATTGAATTTTCTATTTCATATATTTATTTGACTTTATATAAAAATATAAAAAATGGGATTTTTTTCTCAGGGAAAAATTCAACGATTTATTAACTTATGCAAAAAAAAAAAAATTACGCTTGAACATGAAAATAATTATAGTTTTTGTACTTGTATAATGAATTTCTTCAATTGACAAGTGAGAAACATTATATGTATACAAAAATATATAATATGTAAGTTTATACGTAGTAATTTTAAGTTACAGAATTTTATATAGAATATCAAAACATGAATTTTTTGAACTAACAATAATTATTTTCTGCACAATGAATATATCTGCTATATGTGTGTATATTCAATATAACTAGAGACAATAACTTTGCATAAACATAAACAATCTGAGTCTAAAATATGTACTAAAAAATAATAATTTATATCATAAACATAAATTAATGACTTTAAAAAAAATTACCAGGATATATAAAAATAGAATAAAATAAAAGGAAAAACTCAAGTCCACTGAATACACATAATTCTCTTAAAAAAATTATTCGTCTCTAACACCTGCTATTTAAAGAATTAAATCCTCTCGAGAAATAACAATTTTATTCATTAACATATTGATACAAAAACAAAATGTCAGTAAGCCATTCAACCAGAACAAAGTATACGAATATTTAACTGTAAAAAAGGAGAAGTAGTTCAAGATTTTCATTGCTCTGAAATTAGAGGAAATTCCTCTATTTATAAATAACAAACAGTAGTGTAAACAAATGTTTATCGTTCTTATTAAAAAGATCATCACTCTTAAAAAAATTATAATTTTTTAACAAAATTACAACTCTACATAAAAATCACAAAATTCTATAAAAATAAAATACTAATTATCAAAATAAATAAATTAAAAGAAAATTCTCATTTATGATAATAGCATGTTAACATTAGATGGACCTAAAACTCCCATTTATATAAAATTAAATAATATGCATGTGACATGCAGAATGCCAAATGTTAGTATGCATGCAAATCTAAGAAATAGAGCCTCTTTTTTTGCATTGGAAATCGAAAATTATAATAATATGATATGATTCTTTTACTTATTTTCTATCAAATCAAATAATTAAAAATGATATAGTAAAAAAATAAATTATCGTTAAAATATTAAAAAACTTTTTAATTTATTTATGTGAATATACTACCTTTTATTTATTTCACTGGAAAATTTCAAAGGGAAAATAGTCTCAGAATAAATTAATAGTCTAATATCTTAAATCGAATATGATGTAAAGAAAATTTTGAATTTTATCTCGAAATTATAATATTTATCTCAAATATCAAACAACCTATAAAATATATAATAAAAGAACATATAATTTCCATTTCTAAATTTTTCTAGAGTAAGACTTATTTTGGGACAATATTGCACACTTTTTTTAATTATTATTATTATTATTATTATTATTATTATATATAGTTTATTTTATTTTATAGTGACGAAGAGGTCAATTTAATTTAGAATAAAGAAGGAACAAAAAAAACAAAAAGCTCTCGACAACTCATTAATTGTCTCTAGTTATGTGTCACTTTAATAATAAGTGACAGTCAGCAAAGTTATATCAAAGTTATATTAGAAGCGGAGTTAGAATTTTTTATTAAAAAATTTAAAATTTAAAGAAATAGATATGTGAAATAATCGAAAGAGGTTCCACCTCTATTATATATATCAAAAGAATATTTAGTTATATAAAAATAATATAATTTTTCATCAAAAGAAATTCGAATGAACCGTCTAAATATACAGTGGCACCGCCATTTATCATATGCATTGACGATATAAATAATATCAACATAATTAAATATGTGACAGTTATTCTTTATTCAATATTGATATTTTTGTCGTTGAAAATTATGGTATATAAAAAAAGGTAAAAATAATGTTATTCTTATATTTTTAACTTAACGTGAAAAATATTATTATTAAGTCCGGTTAGAATTAATGGTGGAGTCAAACATTTTATAGAAGGTGTGCAAAATTTTAAAAAGTTCAGCAGATTTATCTTAATGAGATTTAAGTGGCATTATAAGGTAAGAGATACGATCTATTTACACTCTCCCTTTCCAGACTCTACTTATGAGATTTCGATGGATATTATAAAGTAATGGATGGGATCTACTTGTTTCCAATCTGTGTTATAAAATCAGAAATTATTGGTTCTAATAAATCATTCAGAAACACAAAGTAACTGAGATTTTTTATAACCAGTAAATAAGATGAACAGAAATTTATTTGTAAAAAATAATTTAATCTGTAAAAACGTACCAGAATCTGGAATACTCTTATTGAAAATTTAGGAAGAAAATCAAGTCCACTAAATTCACAGTGTCCCCTTAAGGAAATTATTCCCCTCTAGTATCCGAGGTTTGATTTGGAATATAACCTCCCAAGGTAAAATGATTTTAATCAGTAGAGTATAAATACCAAAAACTCTACTGTCAGCGAATCAATCCACAGCACGAAAGTACACGAAGAAATATATGTTTTTAAGAAGAAGGAAGATCAGAAAAAATTCGTAGGAAATATTCTGAAGACTGAATGGTATTTATAGGCAAGAAGAATATATTCTGAAAGGTTGCAACCCTTTCAGAATTAACACGACCATTAATGAAAGGTTGCAAACTTTCAAATGGTATTGACTGTTCCTGAAAGTTGCAACCTTTCAGAACAGTCATGGCGGGAAATTTTGATTATAACGGAATTTAAAACGGGTCACTCGCGCGGATCCGAGTCGGGTCGGGTTAACTAAATAAATTCTGTTATCAACTAATTTATTGAAAATAATTTTTGGCCATTTAAAATTAATTAATAAATAATTAAAATAAATTTTGTCCAAAAAATTATCTCTCGATCATTTGCCGAAGCCGAAGCGAGCAACGACGACAACGGCGCGAGGGGGGTCCCTCTTTCCAACCCTTTTAACAATTAATAGGAGTATTTATTTATTTAAACTCTCCTATTTTCCTTTCCATTACCGATGAGGGACTATTGTCTTTTTCAATAAAGCATTAGAAGACTTTTCAAGTTCCCAACCTTTCAAGTTCTAAACCTTTCAAATTCCTCTCCTTCCCTCTATTTCCCATCAATTCTTGCTACATACCCAACACTACTTACACTCTCGGAGACTCTATTTGTGAGATTTCAATTGGCGTTATAAGGTAAAGGATACGATCTACTTACACACTTCCTCCCCTGACTCTACTTGTGAGACTGTAGTGGCATTATAAGGTAAGGATACGATCTACTTACACTCTTTCTCTCCAGACTCCACTTATGAGATTTCAGTGGCATTATAAGGTAAGAAATACGATCTACTTACACTCTCCCTCTCCATACTCTACTTATGAGATTTCGGTGGGTGTTATAAGGTAAGGGATGGGATCTACTTACACTCTCGAAGACTCTACTTGTGAGATTTCAGTGACATTATAAGGTAAGGAATACAATCTACTTACACTCTCGGAGACTCTACTTGTGAGATTTCAATGAGCGTTATAAGGTAAAGGATACAATCTATTTACATTCTCCCTCACTAGACTCTACTCGTGGGATTTCAACAGGCGTAATTGTAGTTTACTTCATTTTCTAAAAGATCAATAATAAGGTTAATCAAATTCAACAAATACATTACACATTAGTATCTTCAAAGAAGTAAAAATTACTAAGGTAGAAATAACAGAAGTTTGTGATCTCAAGTTCATTTTCTACATACTTAAACCAAATATTTACTCAACTTTAAAGTCTTATAACATGCAATCTGCTCTTGCAGGCAGCCTCTTGAAGAAACTAGTAGACAATGAAGGAACTTTATGGCGAAATCTCGGGTGCCTTAACACGTAGATTCCTATGAGAATCACGATAACTTGGAATGGTGTGACGTACATGACTATTGCAGCAAACAAACAGAATGTCACGAACAAAGCCGATGCCCTTGGATCTCTCCAACTTAACAATGAATGAAACCTTTCCCCTTGAGTCGCTAAGTCCCCTACCACGGTCTGAATCCTGCCTCCGATGCTCCTCAAACGATCATATCTCATCTTCACCTTATCCGAGCCTCTTGATGTTGGGAATGTATCGAATTCTTCATCCAAATCATCGGGGAAAACACCGTGAGCATGTGAAATATGGATGTCCATATGAGGTGGATGTCTTGGTTTCAATCTATAGTGCCAAATACCAATCAAGAATAGGTAAAGAAAGAATGTAGGAACAATCAATCCAGGGTAAAGGACTAATATAACAAAGAGTATATGGATTAGAATTGTTGTGAGTGGATTCTTCCAATGACATATTTGATCAAACCATTTTCCAATAGCCAATATTGGACTCACAACATACATTAATCTGAAAAAGTTAGCCTTAGCCCTCCTTACGCTCCATATATGCGAACCAACGTCTAGCATGTAGTCCACGACCTCTTTTTTCAACGGTGGCTCTGCTCGTCCAAGCCTCGTTGAAAGTATTTGGATAGTTTGGAACCTGAGGAAATCTTGCTGAGTGATAGACATTGGATGAGCGTAATGCATCTTTGGAAACAAAGGTTGAGTGTATTTAGACAACATATTGACATAAGACGTACACGAAAACCTCACAGCTAGTTGAACTTCTCCCATCTTTTTAACGCCCGATGGGTGCAGGACAATAAGAGGGTAGGAATGTGTGTATACCTTCTCCGTTTCAAGTGTCGACAGCCTAATCCTCACCTTCCCAATGCTCGTACATTTCCCCCCTTGTAGGTATCCGTTATCAAACACTCCTACTGTGATTACAGTACAAGGATCATGTACTTCCCAAGTGTACTGCTCATTCCATTGTGGTGACAAGCTATCGATGATTGTCCTTGTACGAACCCATTTTGGCCCGTACTTAGCTACACAATAGGCATCTGTCGTCCCTCGTCCATCCTTGGACTTCATAGCTGACAAGCCTGTTGCACTTATTATCCCCAATTCAAGTAGTCCAATGCTGGATTTCCATAAAAGCTTCGACGTTGGCTTGAAATCACTACTGTAATGTATCGATTCATCCAACACGTGATATCCTCCATCCAAACTAAGCCTCATATGAATCTTACTAGCAAATTTAGTCTCCTTTTTTTCCCCTTCTACAACTGTATGCTTCTCAAGATTGTGCCATGTAGAAGGAACAGGTTTGTTGTCCAGCCTTTTCGGAACAATGCTTAAAGGAAGCACACATTTTCCCAAAAACTCGAAATTCGATCCAACTTTATCCTCCACAGTTACAACCAAAGGCTCTTCAAATGGTTCAGCTACAACAAAAACCAAGTCCTCATTCCACATTGGACTGCAACTTCTTATCGATGAAATTTTCGTTTTCAAGACCTGATTCCCACACATAACCTTCACACAACACTCGGGTTGTCGATTCTTTTCACTTGGAACCAAATCTTGACATTCAATGACATTAACTCTGATATACCAAAGTCTGGGAGAAAGATATACCTTTCCTCTAATTCTTGAAATCCCCTCACTTCCCACAGCTGCTGCATCCGAATGCCACGCATCACAAAACGCCTCGTCTGCCTGAGTTCCTCTCCAAACAGCAAGCATGATTTCCCCTTTTTTCAACTTTTCACCTCTTTTATCCTCTAACCTATACCACTGTGGGGCTAATGAACTATCCGGTGGAACTCTTCTCGGTACATCAACGAGATCAAACACGACTCTTCCTATCATATCATCCAACAGAACATCCTTATCTTTCACACATACTTCAATGTAAGAGGCCTGAATCCTATCCTGAGAGAACGCGAACACATAATTCCATTCAGGGTTGATTTTCTTCTCGAAATGCTTCGTGACACCCTTGTAGTTTCCAACTTTTACTTCAACATAAGGATCACAGCTCCCTGTGACATCCTTTGTTAACTCTTTAGCCTTGACAACGCGAACATAGAGATATTCCATTTGCTCAACGAGGTCATAGGCGACGGTTACCTTATCTCCTCCTATCATCACCCCTGATCCAACAATTTTCGGAGCTGTTTGCTTTAAAGCAAACTCTTCATGTATTGAACCTTTCTGCATTTTTCCTTCTTATGATCAAACAATATTTGCTCCACGTTCCGTTTCCCCTCTTGCTTCGAGGCTCACCTTCTATAGGTTAATTTCCTCGAGACATCAGGCGATAAATAACTACTCTAATGAGCTCATTCACACCTATATCATGATGATATAGAACCTCGAGACATCTTTTTGACTCTGCGATCACATAAAGACATAAACTTTTAGGCTCAAAAGCTATAAGTAAACACATTTTCTATGAAATGACACAAAACTTAGGTACCACAATTAAAAAAAATTAGTAGGACAAGCTACCAAAAAGTGATCAAGAATAGCAAATTTTACCCTTTTTTTAATAGAAATAATATGAACAAATTTTATCTTCTAGCACAATAGTTAGGTTTTACATATGTTGACATCTTCTACAACTTCCCAATTAGAGATTTCAACAAATTCACAAGATATTTCCATACAAATGACACAAAATATGGTACGATAAAAACAACAACATACCGAATGAAATCCAAGTGGGCTCCAAGGAAGGTAGGGTGTATGTAAGAGATTGTTTCTAAAAGAACCCTCGTATCAAGTAACACGTATCAAAAAAGTTTGAAAAAAGCTAGCAAATGATAGACAAAAAAAGCTAGCAAAAGATAGGAATAATAACAACAGTGAAATAATATGATAACTGAAGCATAAGAAACTAGTATACCATTAGAAGAAATTCAAGAATAGCAAATGCTACTATATTATCAATACCTTTTTTCAAGATCAAATTGCTTCAATAATAATTACTAGATAGAAAATTGAACAAAAATCTGCAAAAAGAAAAAAGAAAAGAAAAGAAAGGGAAATTAAACATCAAGAACTATATATAATATTTTTCTTCTACTTCAAATTATAGTAACAAACATCATATACCATTTTTTTTTTTCAAATTTCTTGAAAACCAACAATTGCATAAAGTTCAGAAAATAAAAGAAAAATAATAAAAATATTTGTATATAAAAAAATAATTTTCTCCACAATCTTATAGTGATTAGGAAAAGAAGAAAATTGAAGAATTGATAACTTACTTCAAAAAGCATTTGGAGAAAATAAAGATGAGTTGTTTTAGGTAGTTATAACTAAGGTAGTTATATTTTTATGGAGAAATGTGTAATTAACAGAAGTTTTGGGGTTGATATGTATTTTTTTAAAATGTATAAGTAAAATATTTGTTGTAGAATAAAGTCTTGGATTTGCATTGTTCATATGATTTTTAAAAGATACATAATTTTAAAAAAAAAAAAAAACTTGATCCTTATATTTTGCATTTATGACATGTCCTATTTGGAAAAAAAATGGATTGGTGGGTTTAGATCGGTGTTTTGAGTGTTTCAACAGGTTCGTAACGTGTTTTTAGAGTGATTTACATATTTAATTTGTATCGCGAGGAAGATAATGAATTTGAATCTTACTAATTAATCAAGTCTGATATATAAAGGTTTTTTAGTGAATTAAGAGCAGAGTAGTATTTCTATTATTCATCGAGTATGAAAATGTAATTGTTTATCAAGAAATAATGATGAAATTGATGAAAAAGATATTGATAGACTCTTAAAAAATTTGTAATAAATAATTATGACGAATATAATTTTGATGAAAAATCTATCAGAAATATTGTTGTCTCCTAGTAGTAATATTTTCTTTTCTTTAATCTAGGATAAAATGACAAATTATTTAGACATAATAGGTTTGAACTAACATACATTGTATATGATTATAAATTCTATGAGTATGTTTAAGCTGATATTGGAATATAATTATATGAAAGAAAGTTTAAATTATGTTTAAAAGTCACCATCTTATTCAATGATTTAGACAACATTAAAATTGGACTAAAATGATGTTGACACATGCTTACAATAATAAAGATATTATTAGTTGATTAGGTATATACATTTAACATATTTTTGAGTCAATGGTAAAAAAAAAAAAAAAAAAAAAAAAAAAAAAGCTAAAGTATTACTCTTTCGCGAGTTTCACACATCAATTATCAGTTTTTTTTTTTTAAAAAAAGATAATAGCACAATTGATAGTTGAAATGTGAAACTTGCGGAAAAAATAGTTTAGATATGCCTTTCACCATTATCTCTCGTGTGATCAAAGAGATCTCTTAGGAAAATTACTTCATGCACATTGAGAAGTTAGACTATAAAAAGAAGAGTGGATGCTCAAAAACACATTCAAACTATTTTAATTTTTCGAGTTTCATATTTAAACTATTAGATGTGTGAGTTTTCTATTTGAACTATCACTAAATGTTTATCAAAACACACATCAACTATCAGTTGTTTCCTTTTCCTACCTGAACGGTGATGATATTCTAAGTAGGAGAAAAAACAATGGATAGTTAAAGTGTGTTTCAATAAACATTTGGACTTTGGTGTGATAGCGTAAGTAGAAAACTCACGAAATTCAAATAGAAAACTCAAAAAATCAAAATACTTAAAAAGGTATTTTTTTTATTTTTTTTTTACCTTTTAACTCTATAAACAATTGAGTCTAAAACAAGAATCATCTTGTTCCTAACAACTTTTTTTCTCTATTTCTTATCTATATTTTCTACCCACACCCACAAAAAAAATGTCCAAACTGAAATTATTATTATTTTCATGAAGGAATTCAATTGGTCCAATCTTTCAATTTTCAACCCCAATAAAATAAAATTTAATATAAGAGATTGCTTTCAAAATGGGTCCAAAATCATCTACTTGACTCAATAAGTAATATACTATTTTTGTCAATAAAAATAATCTTCAATTTTCTTGGTAAGAAAATTGTCTTTTAAGTTTCTCTATAAGTTAGGTCTTAGGTGTGGTTGGTTTAAAATATGTCATTTTCTTCCTATCTACTCTCCCTTTTTTCTATTTCGATGTTCGATACTCATATCAAAGGTTCGTTTAAATCCAAATTTTATGTATTGCAAAGCTTATTTCTTTGTGGCAATGCACATACTAAAAAAGATCCATTCCCATTGGCTTGAACTTGTGATAGTTTTCATTTTCGAGAGACTCGAATTCAAAACCTCTGGTCAAATTTACGTATTGCGAAGCTTACTTCTTGAGGTGATGCAAATACTAAAAAATATCCATTCCCATTGGCTTAATCCTATGATAGTTTTCATTTTCGAGAGACTCGAATTTAAAACATCTGGTCAAGGATAGAGGGATTCATGACAATAACTCGCCGTTTATTTATCTTCTTCTGACAAAGGAATCTTATTTTGGTTTTCCTTTATTGGTTAATGCAATAAGATAGAGTTTTTTTGTTTTGCATCTAGTGTTTAGGGCTCGATTAATCTAAATTTGCATCGTGTAAGACCTATTACCAGGGAAGCGCTTCCTTTCAAGATTTTTTCTATACACCATATTCGAATCTGAAATCTCTAGTTAAGAATAGAGAAATCATATTCATATATATCTCATCACAACCCTCTGCGATAATGTAATAGAACTTCAATTTTTCTACAAACAATAATTCAGAGTCCGAAGCCAAAAAGGGCCACTTTTTTCTACCAAAATGCATAAAGGGTTACTGTTTTTTTTTTTACCAAAACAGACAAATCGCGGCCCTTTTGACTCCGGACTCCAATTATTCACTCTTGTTGGTAAATATAAGCAATTCTAACTTGTTTGACCTCATAATAAAAGTGACCCAATGATGTAAAAATAATAATTATGCAGATGATGTATATAACTTAAACTCGATAAATTAATAAGCAAGAAAAGATATCTATAGTTTAGAAGCTGCTACTTCTTTACATCAATGAAACATTTAGCCAAAGATGTTAAAATAGGGTCAAAAAGAGTACAATGACTCTAACCAAGGTATCGAAAACGCCCTTTTAATGAAACTTTAGCCTTAGCTGGTCATGACCACGATACTACATGTTTCGTTAGGTGGGCCAGGAATGCCCGACAAATCAATTTATCTGGTAAACTACTAGTCGAGTTCATAGACAACAAGATAATGAAACCAAGATGTAACTCACAGAAGAGAGAGAGAGAGAGAGAGAGTGATCTTCGATCGATCCTTCTTCTTCTTTTTGTTATGTAGCCTTGGATTATGAATCGTTTATTTCCAGTAGTGTATTCGCTTCATGGTACGAAGATCAAGAATCATGTGCATGACATATTTAAGGAGCGTAAGGCCTGCGTAAAGTTAGAACTTTTTTACTTGAACCAGAGCTCCTTGTCTCTTTCCTGATTCGAGCATCGCGTCCAAGACAGCAACATCACGAGCACCTTCAGCAAATGAGAGACGAGGATCGATGTGTGAACTATGGTCCTTCTGCACGAAAAAAGAAGTTCAATATAGCGAGAACGAAAGCACAAGATCAATTATCTAGAATATCAGGTTAACACTGCAACAACTACTGTACTATTTACTACTATTATGTCGCCTCTGATTGATACAAGCTAGGGTCGACTATATGAATCATTGAGGACTCTGTCACTCCACTTAAGCTCATTTCGGATCAATATTATACAAAAACATACGACTTTTAGAAAGAGTAAAAAGGACAATAAATATGGGGAAAATGACTGTTCATTTCCCTAGACAAATGCAGAACGTGAGATGTCTAGCTGTGCACACTCAGTGGGAGCGTTTACTTGCCAGTTGAGAATGTTAGTGTATGTATTATGCCTAAGATATATGTACCCTTCGCGAGGCAGAAATCTATCCGACTAATAATTTGTAGGTTACTAAAAAGTAAGGAAATGAGATCTTCAGGAAGCTTTACCTTCAGGTTGGCCGTCGATACATCTGATAGAAATGTTTTCAGTTCATCAGTGACCCCGCTAAACGGATAAAAGAAGCTCTTGCTTTGACCATCAGCCATATGTAGGGAAACCTGGGACAGCAATTTAAAGACGAAAGATATGTGAATTGTCGTCTGTGAAGGGGAAGACATTATATAAGAGCTTCCGAATTACCGAGTAGCCATGCTTTCCATCCTTGTTACCACGGTCAACTTGCAGCACTCCGTTTAAACCCACAACTCGCCAGATTACCTAAATATGTGAAAAGCATAAATTAATCAGCAATTACCGCTCTACAGATATGTTTGTCACGTAAAATATTTTCTGGAGAAAACAGTTAAGTTAGTATATTACTTGCCTTTGGTGACTTCGAAGATACCACCATCACAAAAACTCCTGAACACCCATTTTCCAGTTGACTACATAGAAGAAAAGTTCATCATGATTTCATTCAACTTCATTAAGTCATATCCGTAGTATGACGAGGATATAAGTGTTGAACTCACAACATTGACGAGATGTTATCCGGAGGAGGCAAAGTCTTATCTACATGAGAATTCATGGATGACAATGATGCAATCTCACATCCAATAAGCTGTTCATTTGGAGAGGACATTAGTTCTTATTAATAATCGAAGAAGCTTTGAGTTGTAAGAGAGAAGATTACCATCCTAAGTCCGGCTACAAAATGTACGCCCATGTCTAGAATGAAACCACCCTGAAGAAATCAAATGAGATTGTCAAAGAGAAAATAATGATGTTAAACCAAAAGAGAGTAGACAATGCACAGAATGTACATGCTTTAATTGAACATAAAACTACACAAAAGATCTTTGAGTACAGAACCGACATGACACAAAAACACAACTTTTGTGACGAAATAAGAAAAATAATGTTAATGCATGAATTTCATGTGGTAAATGTGCCAAGTCTGACATTCCAGGCTAACGTCTGTTAGGCCAAGTTTGACCAACTATATAACACATGAATTTTCAAGTTGTGTGTTCCAATTACGGGTAGCAGGATAATCTGGTCAATAACGCAGTCAGAAATAATTGAACGTAAATGGTCAAACATGGCCTAACAGCTGTTAACTAGGAACGTCAGTTATGTTTAGTTTTTGGCACTCATTTTCTTCACACAAATAGTTCTGGCGTCATTTTGGTTCGGGACTCCAACTATTCAACACTATACTAATTTGTGCAAATATTAGATTTAAAGTTATTAATTAGCATGTACTTTGACAGAAGAGCACATCAGGATCTATACTAAAATGAAGCCATTTTTAAAAGGAACACTTTCCTCATTAATATTCAAAAGGTCAAGCCGACTCTTGATTTTTTATAAGATAGAGAAGCTAATATATCATTTAGTGAAAAACTCACAACAAACTGGCGTCTCCAGGAGCTAGCGAAGTAAGGGTTTGAGCTGTTCATTGCTCCTTCAACAATTACTTGGATATTCATCATTTCTCCGATTTCAGAAATTAACCTCTTGCCCTGTATAAGACAATCATTAAATCCAAGCCTAGTCACGTTGAAAATCAAGATCATAACACCATTACATTACCTCAATGAAGGCAGGTTCAAAGCGATAATTTTCTGCAACGGCCCATATTGGTTGCTGAGTCAATGTGGTGCTAAGAGAATTATAGTGAGTCAATGCTTTTTCAGCCTCGTCCACAGCTGTATTAATAGACCAATCTCAGATATATAAAGGTGACATGCATTCAAATGTAGATCATAAAAAAAAACATGATCTTTGGTTTTCCTCGACTTAATTTCAGATCTTTGGTTGCAGTGATAGGCTGAGGAGTACTGTTGAAATGAGCCAATCCAATCCTCTCTTACGGAATGCATTCTAATCTACAAAATGTACCGGTTTTAATACAGCAGGCAAGAAATTGACCAAATTATGATGCAACAGACTTCTCTGTCAATTCTGGGGGCTTATATTATATGTGGTTTAACAAGAAAAGTAGCTATTTCTTAGTTGGTATCAAAGGTAAGGATAGAGGAGGTAGTCCAGAATCTATTTGGCTTCACTAGAATTGCGAGCACGTGAGAACTCTCAATGTGCCTCTTTCACATGGATAGGAGCACGCCAAACTCTGGTAATATACGGAGGAGAGAGATAAATATCTTCATTAGATCTTTCCTGAGTATAAATTTTGCTGAGTTCCCAGACCATCTGTTTGTTGGTTGCAGATGTAGCTGTTTGTGGATTATGGTATGTTTTTAAATTTTCAAGTAGCATAATGGCCGGCCAAGAATAGTGAAGGGAACTCTAGTTTTTCCGGCAAGGACAAAGGATCGACCAGTGTTCAGGGAAGCGTGAAGCGAAAAAAAGCGATAAGGCCCCGTTTCACGCTTTAAGCGATGAAGCGCTCGCTTTAGGCAATGAAGCGCTCATATACTCATTCTAGTCTGTGAAGCGTAGAAGGCTCACATCGCTTTAAGCGATGAAGCGCTCGCTTTCCTGAACACTGGATCAACAAGAAACTCAAGACCCTATGGGAACCATTCCTGCATGTATCTTTTGGAATGTAGAGGAAGGAATGCAATCTCAGACGTTTCAAAGGAGAAATGGAGCTGTACACAACGAAAAACTAGATTCTCACTTTTTCTTTTTCGGGTATACGGTAAACTAAAAGAAATGGCATTGGCTCCTTAGATTGTAGAGAAGTACTATCAGAATACATTTAATGTAGAAAAGTCTAATAGAGGAATGGAATAATTCCAGAAGTTGGTTAGTTAAATGCATTTTAAACAGATATAAAATTGATAAGAGAAACATCGGCATTCATAACTTCAATGAAATAAAGCTGTGCATCTTACTTACTTGGGGCAGCTGGTTTCTCTGGAGTATCCCAATTTCACCAAGAGAGGATATGCAAATACACACTGGTTAGTTAATTGCACATCACACAGAAATGAGCACGTTATTCATAGAGCACTAAAAGCAAGTATATGTCCTGCTTTATTGACAAGGTAAAAAACATTGAAACTTTTATAGAAAATGAACTTCTTCAAAAAACATATGTCTGGCCATTATCCATGCCCCGTCCAACCTACTTAAGGTAGATTCATCCAAATATATAAGTATAAAAGAAAAACGTTAAAAAAATATATCATTTATCACAACTTTTTATGCAATTACCTTGAAGGACATGCTTTCCTGCCTTAAGCAACCTCAGTGACATATCCACCTGCATGAATTAATGCAAATATCAAACACAATTTTCTGAAATATCTCGTGTAATTCTGATAGTGAAGACATTTCCCCTTTTGCGTGATAGAAAAATTTCTTGTGATTTAGGGTCCTCTTTTATTAAATAGTACAGTTGGACATATTTGATAAAGAATTACTTATCCCAGATATTGCAACTTCGACATCAATGATTTTTTAACTATGTTCTTTTTTGCTGTTTCTCTAGGTTTTTCACAAGTTACTGCGATTCGTATAGTAATCTGCAAATCATTGTAACCAAAAAGGAGAAGAACTATGTTTGTTGATAAATAAGTGTTACAATTCATAAAGGTCCTGAGAAATAACAACTAAGTCGACAAAATATAGCATGAAAATCAACATACGGAAGAAGAATTAAGTGAATTATTGTATGCAATTGATTGTCTTCTAGAAGCTATTAATGAAAGCATGGCACTTTCTTTTCTACTTCAAGCCTATGTTACTCGGAATTCCAAAAATGTTGCCGCACCCGTTGATATTTTTGAACAGTCCAAACAACATAGCTTCAAGCAGATTGGGTTATCACTCTCAGAAGAAACTTTGAGGATTGAGTAATAGAGATTCAGGAAACTATTACAGAGACTCCAGAAAATGAGCCTCTCAGAATACTCCATATTCACTTGAATGGAAATCACGATAGTCTCCTACTCCGTGATAACCACCTTGACATGAAATAAAATAGAGGGGGTAACAAGATGCAAGCGGCCAACATTAGTTACTTTGAGCATGAGGAACTTTGATGACATATAAAAGCATACAGACAAGACAGAGAGATATACCATGGTTTGTCCAGCAAGAACCACAGCAACACCAGTAATGGAACTATCCTTAATGATCTCCTCGAGTCCAGCATCTCCCCACTTACATTCCACATTCGGGAAATGCTTCTGTGCTATTTCAACAGCACTTCTGACAGATTCCTAACAAACATATACACATTCTTATGACTCTTTAAAAGTAAAGATGACGACAAATAATAATTTGATAGACAGAAAAGGTACACAAAGAGATTCGGTAGATATTATCTAACTGAAACTTTTATTTCAAGAAAGCGCACAAAATACACAAAGTTTTCATTTTCAAATCCACAACAAACACCAGCAAATAAGTATTGTGCATTTCCCCGGCAACCCAATTTTCACTTTCAAGAACAATGCTACACTAGACTGCATAAAGTTTACATTTTTATCAAATAGGGAGGTAAATCCACTAAAAAATGCATGCAAAAGCAGAAGTTTTATAGTTTATAACTTATAGTTCCCAAACAACTCAATTCTTGCTGTCAATGTCAATGCAACAACTACCATGGTGGGCCTGAGGAGAGGTAGACGTAGGCCTAAAAGTGTTGGAGAGAGATGTCTTGAGGTGATTAGGCAGGACATGGCACAGCTTCAGCTTACTGAGGATGTGACCTTGATAGGAAGGTGTGGAGGTCGAGAATTAGGGTAGAAGATTAGTACATAGGCAAGCTCATTTCTTTTCCATATCAGGAGTATTAGTTTTATTCTTGTATTTTCGCATTCTTAGATTTATTACTACTCGTTTCTTTTGCTTCGATTATCATATTATCATATGCAGAAGATTCTCTTTCCACAAACCCAGTGCATAGCTTCGAACAATGATTTAAAAAAAGGAAGAAACCGAACAGCTAGACTACATAAAGATTCCATTTTAACAAACCCCGAAAACTAAAATCCCTAAACAAATGCATACAAATTCAGAAGATCTTTTCTTTCCTCAAAATAAAACAGTTCTTAGCTCTGAACAACAACATATGCAGTGTTATCCCACAAGTGGGATCTGAGGAGGGCTGAATATACGCAGACCTTACACTTACCTCATGCAGATAAAGAGGTTGTTTCCTATAAAACATTTCAAGAAAATGGAAGAAAGAGAATATCTCCATAGTTAGACTACATAAAGATCCCATTTTTATCAAATCGCCAAACATATGCATACAAAGACGGTCCCACTTCATAGCTTTGAACAATGATACAAGAAAAAAAACAATTCCACAGCTAGACTACATAAAGTTCCCATATTTATCACATCTCACAAACTAAAATCCCCAAACAAATGCAGAAGATCTTCTCTTTCCACCTAGGACCCAGTACATAGCTTTGAATAATGATTCAACAAAATGGAATAAACAGAACAATTCCACAGCTAGACTACATAAAGATCCATTCTCTATCGAACTCCACAAACTAAAATCCCCAAACAAATGCAGAAATAACTTTCTTTCCAGCAAAAACTCAGTTCATAGCTTTGAACAATGATTCAGGAACAATTCTACAGCTAAACTACATAAAGATCCAATTTTTATCAAACCCCACAAACTAAAATCCCCAAACAAATGCAGAAATAACTTTCTTTCCAGCAAAAACTCAGTTCATAGCTTTGAACAATGATTCAGGAACAATTCCACAGCTAAACTACATAAAGATCCATTTCTTATCAAACCCCATAAACTAAAATCCCCAAACAAATTCAGAAGAACTTCTCCTTCCACAAAAAAACCCCAATTCATAGCTTTGAACAACAATTCAGAATTTCACAGCTAAACTACATCAAGATCAATTTTTTATCAAACCCCACAAACTAAAATCCCCAAACAAATGCAGAAGCAACTTTCTTTCCAGCAAAAACTCAGTTTATAGCTTTGAACAATGATTCAGGAACAATTCCACAGCTAAACTACATAAAGATCCATTTCTTATCAAACCCCACCAAACTAAATCCCCAAACAAATGCAGAAGAAACTTCTCTTTCCACTAAAAACCCAATTCATAACTTTGAACAATAATTCAAGAAAATGGAACAGAAATATATTAAAAGTGGAAGCAAAATCATTATTTACCTCAGTTCGACTCCAAATAGCTCTGAGAATAAAAAGATTAGAAATCTCAGCTAATCTAGGAATATATTGAGTTTTAACAAAAATGCCAGCTCCAAGAATGGCTATTTGAGGAAGCTGAGCCATTGCAGATCCTAAAACACTGATTGATCTAAACACCTTATTCTTCAATTTCACCACTGCTAATCCCCTGCTACACTCCTTTCTAATTTTTTTAATTTATTTATTTTTATTTTAGTCATTTTTTAAATAAAAAGTATGATTTTTTGTTTATATTATTTGAGTGTTATTCATGTGAAAATTGATATAAATACTAGAATCTAGATAATCCTCACAACAATCTGAATTAATTTTAGTAAGACTTTCTCAGTTTATAATTATTTTTTAAAAAAAAGGTGATATGTTAAACGCATATTTTAAGCATAATATATAAATATAATTTTTAGATGACATGAGTTTTTATTAACACGCATTAGTAGGAGTGTGAAAAATCGGAAAAAAAAATGTTATTATGTTATTGGGTTAACAATTTTTTAATGGTTTTATAAAAGAAATTATTGAATTATCGGCTTTTAGTATTAGATAAATCGATAAATTATTAAGACGATAGTAAGTTATTATTGTACCCTTCATAAATATTAAACATTTATAATTTAACATAATTAGATATTATATCAGTACTCTACATAGTATTTCTACTTTACATAAAAAATTTCATGTTATGTTTCGGTTGTAATATGTTATTTTAATCTTTGTACTACATCTACTCTTATTGATGCAATTTCTCATTATATTTCTTGTTTCACTATATCAAAGTATTTACAGTTGATTTGTTTTTCTCACTGTATCGTACCAAACTAGGAGAGAAGTGAGAAATCATATATTTATTTTATGAGCATTTTCTTATTGGGTAAATCGAAATTGGATCGTTAATGACCAAAAATCAATGAATCAAAAATTGATTAAAAAATATCTTATTGATTTGTTATTGATTTAACATATTTAAAAATTGATAAATTAAATCGATAATTCATAAAATCGAACAAAATCAATCGATCCATTTTTTTAATCGATTTTGTTACCATACTCAAGTAATGTAACAATCAAGGAACACTATCTTGATGGTTGAACTTGGGATGACTAGCCTATAAAGTAAGTTTTATTAATAGGAAAAGGTTTAAATATGTCATCGAATTTTTACAAAAAGAAATTATTTATGTCACTTGTAAAAAATTTGACTTATCTATATCATTTTCATTTAAGAAAAGGTTTATGCATGTCATTATTTGTTAATTGAAATGACATAAATGAGTCAAAATTTTAACTTATAAATTTTTTTTTAAAGTTCGATGACATATTTAAACTTTTTCCCTTTTAAAAAAATGATTTAATTAATGGCATAGCCGAATTATAATTGACCACATGTAAAAACATATTTTGTGAAATAAAAACTATTTTAGTTAATAAATAATATCTAAATGAATAAAAGTCTGATAACATATTTAAGTATTTTTTTTTCTTTTTTATTAATTAGCTAGAGGTGAGCTAACTTAGTTAAATAGTGTTATTATTGTCTCACAAGTCCTCGAAATTCAGGGCACAAGGATCATAATCGGACGTATGACATAATTTTATCCGTTAATTTGATATTTAATAACTATCAGATTGATGGATAAGATTATGATACGTGTCTGTTCGTACGTATAAAGGGTACATGTGGTTTAATTTTCGGACTAACACATGGATATCAATATTCCAAAAATATAACAAAAGATATCTGCATATCATTTACGATGATTTGATTATTGACGATATATTTATCTGTTATCCTTTTATTGTTTTATTTGAGCAATACTTACCTATTATTGAAATTAATATTAGAATTCTTGTTATATTGAAAGGAATAAAATCCAGGGGGGGGAAAGGAATAAAGATTCTTGATATTTTTGTTTTTTCTTCTTGTTTTTATATTTAAAATTATTACTTTTACAAATGTTATTTTTTCATGTTTTTAAAATTTTGATGATAAATGCCGGCCTAATTGTGACATAATTAAGTGTGACTAATTATGTCATCTTCAATTAATTTTATAATAATTGTTCCCCAATCATAAACCAAAACTTTGAACTTTAATAATAAAATGTAAATTAGTTAAATTTAATAAGTATTAATAAAGCTAGAGTTCATTAGTTTTAGTTAAGTAATCTTTTTAATATTATAATACAACTAACAAGGATATAATGAGGAATATCCATAAAATTTTAGTGATCCTAAGCTGAACTTATAAAAGGTATAAGTTGATGAAAAATATAATTATAGTTTGAAAAATAAAAATAATATAATATTTTTTTTTAGATTTAAGATTTAAAAATCTTCATCGATTCAATAATATAATTCTTGATTTCTTTTTTATCGGAATATAATTTGACAATGTTGTCATATAGTCTTTTAAAAATATGAGATATAAAATCTTAAATATAAAATATGTTATCTGCTATACAAAATAAAGATAACTTAAAGTGAAATAATAAAAATTTAAATTTATGATTTTTGAATACGAAATAAGGCATGGTTTGAACCAAATTTATTAGTTATTCTTTAGCTTTAACTTCTCTTGAAAAAAGCGATTTGATAATGTAAAAAAAAATAATTTACACTAATGGTTTATGTTACTTCATTCATCTCGAATTATCTATCGTGATTTATAAAAATAGTTATCCCAATTAATTTGTCATTTTAAAAGTTTATCACGATAAAATTAATTATTTTTTCCGTTTAATCCTTAATAGTGATTATTTTAGAGGACTACAAACGTATCAGATAGAATAAATATTTAATGAAAACAGATTATATCTTAAGACATAAAATATAATGTATTCTCAAGAGACGTGTAAAAGAAACTCATGAAAAAATAATTTGAGACGGAGGGAATATTTTGTTACTTTTAACTCGAAAATTATACCTTTTCACAATTTTTAAAATTAAAACGGATTTCACAATGTTATGAGTGAGGCAAAAGACGGAATATCCCATAATAATATTCATAGTATAAAAATTAAAAAAATATCGTCAAAAAATTAATTAACGGAATTTACTAAGAAAAATTAATAACTATATATATACACTTTGTTACCATTGTGAAATTAAGAAAACATCTCTTTTGTGTTTCTAAAAATATATACTCTCAAGTTGAATTAAAAGTTGTCAAAAGGTTTGATTTTTATTAATTATATATATTTTGTTTTAATTTTTTTTGCCATTTGTCATTTAAATGATCAATATGTGTAATTATTTAGTTATTATAGATGCTTCATGATTTGGTTTAATTTTTTGCTCACATCACCTTTCATTTTCAAGTTAAGTTTGAAAAAAATAATTAAATTGTGGGTTAGTTGTAATTTTTTTGGTATTGTTTTCTTTTTCTTGTGTTGTGTTTTTAAATTAGTTCATTGTTTATGTTTCATGTGTTAATCATCATCACATGCATAATATAATTAGAGTAGGTATAACATATTTTTCAAAAATATTTAGTGGTGTTTAAGTTAATGTCATTGTATTCAGATTAGCTGAAGTCTTTATCAATATTTATATAAAGTATTGGTTATAAATATTCATATTTATTTTTTATCGCTAAATCTTTTATTTGTTGTACTGAAAGCATCACTCGTTAGCAGGGTATAAAAAAGGTTGAGTCGCACCTTAAGTAGCGTGATTTGTAGTTCGTCTACCGTAATGCAGTAACGTTGGTTGCATAAATAGATACATTAATAAAGAGTGGTAAAGTCTTTACCGATATTTATTAAGAGTCATTTGATTCAGTGTCGCTAAAGGCTTTAGAGACATATACAAAAAGTGTTAAGTGCCGCTAAAAGTACATATTTAATTGACAATTAAGCTATTGACGTTAAAAATCATTTTTGATGTAATGTCGTGTTTATCAATTAAATATGAGTGAGGGGTCAAACACACACTTAAATATCTCGATTTTTTTCAGTTTCATATATGTAATTGAATTTTTTATTTGAACTATCATCAATTATTTATCAAAACATATCACAACTATCGATTGTTCCTTTTTCCTGCCTATATAATGGTGATAGTTCAGATAGATTGGAAAATGGAACAATTGCTACATAGTCGAGCCGTGTTTTGATGATTAGTTAGTGACAGTTCAGATTAAAAACCCGTATATATAATAATTTATGCATGAAACTCAAAAAAAAAAATGCCAAATAAAATACTTAACAAGTGACAAATAGAAGAATATTATGTTGATTCTATTTTTTGAACAATGTCTTGTTGAGAAGAGACTTTTCTCTTTGTTTGTTTCTTCTTTTATTTTGAGATTTATTTATATATTGGTTTTACATTGGCAAGTAGACTATTGTTTTAATCAATTAAATGTTTTTTTTTTATCAACAAGTTCTGTTCTTTTCTTTGTGCCATATGTAGTTTTGATCATAGAAATATTCAGCATATTCTTTATACTTTAAAAATAATAACATCATCAAAATTCAAGTTTACATCTTAATTTTTTTTATTTTTTAAAGTTTTCATTTGAAACTTGGACTATAATGGAAGTTGAAGTTAGATGCTAAAATTCTTTATAAATGTAGGGTTATCTTATTAATGTACTGACAGTTGTTAGTATGAAAATTCTTCAAAGATATTGTCTTAGTTAGAATAGTTCAAGGGCAAAACTGACTTTTTCCCTTGTTCTGGTGGGATATTTAACGGGAAGGGTATTTTTGAGCTATTTGACTTGTTGAAAGGTATTTTTGTTCAAAAAATGAAGTGTATGGGAGAGTTGTTCTGTTACAAATAGTTCAGGGGTATTTTGGTCATTTTCCTTAATTACATAAAGTAATAATAATGATACACTTGTAATATTTCTCACTATGATCATCAAAATTCAATATTTACATCTTCTTGAAGTTGAAGGGCTAGAATTCTTAGTATATGTAGAGTTTATGATTCGTGCACTGACAGTGTAATGAGCTATAGCCGGTTTATATTTGCCGTGTTAGTATGAAAATTCTTCAAGGCTATTGTCTCATATCAAATAGTTCAATGGAAAAATTGTCCCTTTTTGAGCCATTTGGCTTGTGGGGAAGGCATTTTTGAGCCAAAAACGAAACGGATGGAATAGTTCTATTACGAATAGTTCAAGGGTATTTTGGTCCATTTTCCTACTTAAAGTAATAATAATGCAGGCTCGTATTATCTCTCACTTTGATCATCAAAATTCAACATTTACATCTTCTTGAGTTCCCTTTGTTTTCATTAGACCATAATGGAAGTTGAAGTTATAGGCTAAAGTTTTTAGTATTCTGTTTCAGCAGATGGCGAAAAGTGCAATGTATGATCAAAAATCAATTGAAGATAAATTTTCAAAGATACATCCATGTTTTCCAGTGAACACAAGAATAGCCATAGTAGGAGCAGGTCCAAGTGGAATATCAGCAGCTTATGCATTGTGTAATCTTGGCTACAACAATGTGACAGTAATCGAAAAACATCACTCAGTCGGTGGCATGTGTGAATCTGTTGATATTGAAGGTACACAAAAAAGTCTTATATAGAGTTCATGTTATGTGCACTGACAGCATAATATAGAGTAGTAAACTTGCTATAGCAGGTTAAATTGCATATAGAGTTCATGTTATGTGCACTGACAGCGTAATATAGAGTAGTAAACTTGCTATAGGCGGTTAAATTGCATATAGAGTTCATGTTATGTGCACTGACAACGTAAGATAGAGTAGTAAACTTGCTATAGCCGGTTAAATTGCAGTACTAGTGTATAAATTCTTTATACTTTCAACGTGACAGTGTGACAGTCATCGAGAAACATCACTCGGTTGGTGGTATATGTGTATCTGTTGATGTTTGAGGTATACACAAACATCATATATAGAGTTTATGTTCTGTGCACTGACAGTGTACAAATCCCTATAAACTCGTTTTGTATGTAGGTTGTTTTAGTTTGAGGTTCTGTTATATGTAGAATCGTTTGTATGTTGCAGGAAAAAATTATGATCTTGAAGGTATATACACAAATGTTGTACATAGAGTTTAGTCCTGTGTACGTTGACAACGTAAAATAGAGTAGTAAACTGCTATAGCTGGTTAAGTTGCAGTACTGGTGTAAAGATTATATATATTGTCTGTGTATATAGTTTAAACACGTTTTATATGTAGGTTGTTTTAGTTTGAGGTTCGAGCGGTGACATATCTTTTGTTTTAACAGGACGAGTTTATGATCTCGGAGGTCAAGTTCTTGCAGCAAATAGTGCTCCAACAATTTTTCATTTGGCAAAAGAAACAGGAAGTGAGCTTGTAGAATTAGACTCACATAAACTTGGATTAATTGATAGCCAAACAGGGAATTATCAGGACAATAAAGTTGCAGATGATTATGTATCTGTTATATCACTGACATTAGAACTCCAGGTCAGTTCATCTTGTTTAAACTACAGTCAAACCACTCTATAACGTAGATTTATTCTGTCTGCTGTAGCGAAATGTTGTTAAAAGAATACATAATAAACAGACACTCAAACTTGGCTTCAGCTAGCCTAGGAAGCCTTAAACTTTTAGCGTGCACGTCTAGACACCTCAACTTGATCTCAACTGACAACTTAACACTCCAACTCATGTCTCGTGGACACCTGCTGCTGATGTGGCACATAAATTTTGGAGGTGTCTAAATGATCATTTTGCAAGTCGAAGTGTTCAACTAACACAATGGAGACGAGTTGGGGTGTCTTGATCACTAGATGTGCATGTTCAAAGTTAGAGAGTTTACTCGTTAAATGAGACTAAGTTTGAGCGTCTGTTTATGTGTTATGCCTATAATATAACATAACATGAAAAATCAGTTCCTACAAGAATTTGGCCGTTATAGTGAAATGTTGTTATAGAGAGGTTTGTATTTTAACAGGACAAAGCAAAGGATTCAGGTAGAATTGGAATTCATGCTGTGAGTGATCTTGCTTCTGATATGACACCTGCATTTCTTGAAAGCCGCGGATTCAAGTCCATTCCAAAATCTGTTGCATATGGCTACACTGCTTCTGGATATGGATTTGTTCAAGACATGCCATATGCCTATATTCATGAGTTCACTCGAACATCTATGGCTGGGAAAATTCGACGTTTCAAAGATGGATACACAAGTCTGTGGAAGAAAGTCAGTGAATCATTGCCAATAACAGTCATGTTGCAAACAGAAGTGCTTTCAATCAGACGCAACAGTACAGGTGTCGAAATTGATATCAAAGACAGAAGTAGTGATTTAGAAAGTATGGAGTTTGATAAAGTGATATTATCCGGGGCATTTCCTTTTAGGAGTGGGAGGACTTATAGATCACCATCTTCCATTACAGCAGGTATGACAAGCTATGTTGCTCGGACTCTTCAAAAATGTCGGTGGTAGTGCATTTTTTTGGAGGATCCGATAAGGGTGCTGCAACATTTTTAAAGAGTTCGAGCAACATAGATAATAAACTATACATCAAGATTATGCAGCCTTGTTTGTGTTTGAGTTTCCGCTACCTTTGATGCTAATGTTAGTTTGATCCAACAGATCCTGAAAATGGAGTTCTGCAATTGAGTGAACTTGAAAAGGAGTTGTTCAGTCAAGTACAGACCATCGACTATTACACGACGGTTCTGAAGATTAAAGGACTAGAACACATACCAGTTGGATTTTATTACTTTGAGGAGTTTATGGATGATCCTGCAACAATAGGAAATCCAGTTGCCATGCAGAGATTCTATTCCGACACAAACGTCTTCTTGTTCTGGTCTTATGGTAACTCAGCCAACGTCAAGGGTTCAACAGTTTTACAGCTTGCGGTTGATGCTGTCAAAAGAATTGGAGGTGAAGTTGAAATGGTTGTCCTGCAACGACGATTCAAGTATTTTCCTCATGTAAATAGCCAAGGTATATAATGCTTATTACTAAAAGACCATGATGCTCGAATACTCCAAAAATGCTCCCACACTGTGTCGGATCCTCCAAAAATGCACAACTCCTAGAGGATCCAACACTCGCCTGGTTGAATTTTTGAGGAGTCCGAGTATCATAGCTAAGAATTTTGTGTAACTAACCTTCTTTGGAACTCGAACACAGATATGAAGGATGGTTTCTATGACAAAATAGAAAACAAATTACAAGGTCAGAAAAACACTTATTATGTAGGTGGTTTAATGGCATTTGAGCTTACTGAAAGAAATTCATCCTATTCCATGGCCTTAATTTCCAAGCACTTTGCAAATACTGATCCACAACCGGGATTTCCTTACGTTAAGGTACTCGAAACAGAAAATGACTTAAATACTGCAGATTAAGTTGCATTTGAAGTGTGGAGTGTGAAATAATTCAATTAAAAATCATTGATTTTGCAGAGATTATTCCCCCTCTTATCTGATTGCTCGGATAAGAATCCGAAAGCTCTGAAAGAATCTCATCAAGTGGAATTCCCGGAATTGTATAGCCTTGATGGTTATTTGAAGTACTGGTCGAATCATAACATAACCTGTAAGAAGACATTGTACAAATGGATTAGTGAAGAAGGACAAGTAGTTAACGAGAGGACGTATGAAGAACTTAACGCTAATGCTTCTTGTATTGCTCAGAAGCTGTTGTCTAGTCGAAAACCAGTAATGAAGCAAGGTGACAGAGTTCTCCTAGTTTACGTCCCGGGACTTGACTTTATTGATGCTTTCTTTGGGTGCTTCAGAGCTGGAGTATTGCCTGTCCCGGTACTTCCATCAGATCCAATGCAAAGAGGAGGACAAGCACTACTCAAGATTGAAAACATTGCTAAATCGTGCAACGCAGTGGCCATTTTGTCTACTGCAGGTTATCATGCAGCTGTTCGAGCAGGTTCTGTGAAGAATTTGATATCACTGAACCGTAAAAATGGAACAAGCTCCGGTCGCTGGCCTAATCTTCTATGGATACACACAGACTCTTGGGTTAAGAATGCCAAAGAAATGCATTCTAATAGCAATGACAAGTTTGAGCCTCAACCGGACAATGTATGCTTTCTACAATTCACATCAGGGTCAACAGGAGATGCTAAAGGAGTTATGATAACTCATGGTGGCTTAATCCATAACGTGAAGTTAATGCGGAAAGTATACAAAAGCACATCAAACACAGTATTAATAAGCTGGCTTCCTCAGTACCATGATATGGGACTTATTGGTGGCCTTTTCACAGCTTTAGTAAGTGGAGGATCAGCAGTTTTGTTTTCTCCGATGACATTCATCAGGAACCCTCTCATGTGGCTCGAGACGATGAGCAAGTACAAAGCAACTCATAGTGCTGGACCAAACTTTGCGTTTGAGCTCGTTGTCCGTAGGTTGGAGGCTAACAAAGAGAAGCAATGGAAGTATGATCTTTCATCACTCAAATTTCTAATGGTTGCTGCTGAACCAGTAAGGCAGAAAACTCTCAAGAATTTTATTGAGCTCACGAGACCTTTCGGTCTTTCCCAAAGAGTGATGGCTCCTGGCTATGGATTGGCAGAAAACTGTGTGTTTGTAAGCTGTGGTTATGGGGAGGGAAAACCAATCTTGGTGGATTGGCAAGGAAGAGTAGGTTGCGGCTACGCGAATCAAAATGAGGCGGATGTTGATATCAAAATAGTTGATCCGGAAAGTGGCGAGGAGCATGATGAATCCGGAAGGGAAGGAGAAATATGGATCAGCAGTCCTAGTGCAGGCATTGGATACTGGGGCAGGGAGGAATTGACTGAGAAAACTTTCAAAAACAAACTCGGTTCGCATTCTGAAAAGGTATACACAAGAACTGGAGACCTTGGAAGGATAATTGATGGGAATCTGTTTATAACTGGAAGAATCAAGGACCTCATTATAGTTGCTGGAAGAAATATTTACCCGTCAGACATAGAAAAGACTGTCGAAAGCTCATCCGAAATCCTCCGCCCGGGTTGTTGTGCTGTTATTGGAGTTCCAGAAGAGACCTTATACAGCAAAGGAGTACCAGTACCTGATCACTCTGACCAGGTTGGCTTAGTTGTCATTGCAGAAGTAAGAGATGGTAAACCTGTTAGCAAAGACGTCGCCGAGGAAATTAAGGCAAGAGTTGCTGAAGAACATGGTGTTACTTTGGCTTCTGTTAAGCTGATCAAGCCAAAAACTATCAGCAAAACAACATCTGGAAAGATAAAGAGATTTGAGTGCTTGAAACAATTCATTGATGGAACACTGGATGTGGTTCCAGATCAAATCTCGTCAAAGCGAAAGCTTCTTAGATCTTTTACCACAGGTTCTTGCAGGGAGGGAAATACACCAAGGTCACATTTGAACACAACATCCCCTTCACCAACTCCAGGACTAAATAAAAAGGAAATTGTCGAGTTCCTGAAGGGACTCGTATCGGAGCAGACAGGAATCTCTATCAGCAAGATTACTACTACTGAAAGTTTAGTATCTTATGGTATTGATTCTATTGGTGTAGTCAGGTCAGCTCAAAAACTTTCAGATTTTCTTGGAGTTCAAGTTGGTGCAATCGATATCTTCACAGCAACTTGCATTGAGGACTTGGCAAGCTTCACAGAGGATTTGGTTATAAAATCTCGACCTCATGATGCAACAAATCCTTCTTATCTTCCAGACTACTCAGAGGATGATTCCTGTAATTTGGTGGCTGAAGAAGTTTCCCCATCCCATCGATTCGGTATCATTTTATTGCAACTTCTTGCTCTTGTCTATGCCATTTTCATGCTGGTTCTTCCTGCATACTCATCCATATCTGTCTTTAAGAACCTGATTTTGACAAATCCAACTCTAGTGATTTCATTTCCTTGGGTTGGTTATGCAATTTCCTTGATCTTTGCACCATTTGCTTGGATTTTATGCATATCTACCACCTGCATATGCATCGGTACTCTTGGAAATTTGGTCCTTCAACCAAATTATTCCCTGACCCCAGAGGTGTCCATCTGGTCATTCGATTTTGTTAAGTGGTGGGCTCTATATAAGGCACAAGAAATTTCGTCTAAAGTTATGGCAGTGCATTTGAGAGGAACAGTTTTTCTGAAATACTGGTTTCAAGTATTTGGAGCAAGGATAGGACCATCGGTTGTACTGGATACCATCGATATCAGTGATCCAGCACTTGTTTCGATAGGAGATGGAGCTGTTATTGCAGAAGGAGCTTTAATTCAAGGCCATGAAGTGAAGAATGGAATCCTGAGTTTCCATCCAGTTAGAATTGGCAAAAACTGTTCAGTTGGTCCTTATGCTGTACTCCAGAAAGGAAGCGTTTTGGCAGAAGGAACTGAGGTAGCATCATTACAGAAGACGTCATCATCAAAGTCAAACAGCCGTAAGAAGGTGAGGACTTTGATTTCAGATGTTAAATTTATTACAACATCCTGTGAACTTTCTTTGAATAGAACGACATGCATTTCTATTGTATTTTCAGGTCGTTGAACCGGCAAATGAAACAGAACATGGTCTCATTACAGCTATGTATCACTTGATGGGAATCTACATTGTCGGATTCATAAGCGCCCTCTCAGGAGCTATCCTTTATTTCTTGTACATACTGTTAGCTCAAAAATCTCCATCTCTTCATCACTTCTCCTTAATATGTCTCTCTGGAGCATTCCACTGGCTTCCGTTCACTATCATCGCTTACATGGCGATTATTTCTAGTATCACTTCAAGCCCGATAATCTTCGCTATCTCAGTTGCAACTGTCTACCTGGCTCATGGCTTGACTTTGAGCATCCTTACCATATTTGTAAACAATTTTCTCTTACGAAACACCGATAATTCACTGAGAATATGGTTGAAACATAGAATTAACATTGCCTGTCATCTCAGATTTGCTAAACTCCTTTCTGGAACTGAAGCTTTCTGCATGTACTTGAGGCTCTTAGGAGCAAAAGTTGGAAACCATTGTTCTATCCGAGCCATCAACGCGGTTTGTGATCCAAAATTGATATCACTAGGTGAAGGTGTCCATCTAGGTGACTTCAGCAGGATTGTAACCGGCTTCTATTCCTCGAGTGGCTACACGAGTGGAATAGTTGAGGTACAAGATAATTCAGTTGTTGGGAGCCAAAGTGTTGTCCTTCCAAGATCACTTATCCAAGAAAATGTTATTCTTGGTGCACTTTCAGTTGCTCCGATTGATTCTGTTCTTCAAAGTGGTGGCGTTTACGTTGGATCTCAATCCCCCGTCATGATAAAGAACACACGACATGCCATGGATGAAAGGATAGAAGATATGGATCCAAAATACAAGAAGATAGTTGGCAATCTAGCTGCAAATTTGGCTGCAACTACTCTCAAGGTCAAAACAAGATACTTCCATAGAATTGGTGTTAGTGGAAAGGGAATGCTCAAAATATATGACAACATCAAAGGATTTCCAGACCATACAATCTTTGTATCCAGCAAACAATATCCTGTCATAGTCCGGCATAGCAACAGCTTAAGTGCCGATGATGATGCAAGGCTCGATGCTCGTGGTGCTGCATTGAGAATACTCTCTGATCATGCAAATTCTGATGATGAAAAGCCACTTCTAGATTTGACATTGAAGACAGGGGAAGCATTCTATGCTCGGACTATCTCTGACTTCGCGACATGGCTTGTTTGTGGCTTAGCAGCAAGGGAGGAGCATGTGAAACGCGTACCACATGTTCGCGATGCAGTATGGACATCACTACGTGATTCAAACTCATATACAGAGATGCACTATTACTCAAATATATGCAGGCTTTTCAGGTTTACAGATGGACAGGAAATGTATGTGAAGTTCAAATTGAGGCCTGGTGATGAAAACATTGGAAAGGATTCTGGTAAAGTTGAGCCTATTGGAATACTTCCTCCAGAAACAGGTGCAATTCCTAGGAAAGATAACGACACACGCCCGTTACTTTTCCTTGTTGATGATTTCAAGAAAAGGGTAAGTTCACAAGGCGGTGTTCGCTACATTTTCCAACTACAATTCAGGTCTGTGCCTAAGGATGAAGCAACACAAGACATTGCACTTGACTGCACTAGGCCATGGGATGAAGCTGAATTCCCATATGTTGATGTTGGAGAAATCGTTGTTGATCAGAACCTCACCAAAAAACAATCAGAGCAGCTGGAATTCAACCCCTTTCTTCGATGCCACGAGATTGATGTTGTGAAGGCAACATCAGCCTCTCAAAGTGCTTCCATCGATCACGGTCGTTCATTGATATATGAAATTTGCCAACATTTGAGAAATGGTGAACCACTTCCAGAAGCCTGGAAGAACTTCATAGAACAATCAGATGTGAAAGTTGATCTCTCAGGCTGTCCAATTGCACTACAAGTGAAACAAGAAAGTACTCATCATCAAGAAGTAGCTCTATCAAGAACATGGTATCAAACTTCTTGGTCCACTTTTGCTCAGCCAATACTCCAAACATTCTTACCATACTTCCTTTTGTCATATTCAATACATAGTCCTCTAAACTGGCTCATATGTTCAACAACAAGCCATCAACTATACTGGTTTTTCCCATTCTTTTGGATATCCTCAGGGGTGATAGCAGCATTCACTTGTGTGTTAGCAAAACTAGTTTTCACAACAAGAAA
Organism: Solanum lycopersicum; assembly: GCF_036512215.1. NCBI lineage: Eukaryota > Viridiplantae > Streptophyta > Magnoliopsida > Solanales > Solanaceae > Solanum > Solanum lycopersicum. The sequence continues at coordinate 1,601,309 of NC_090800.1, forward strand.
GAAAGATGGAGGAAAATCACTCATATGGAGCAAAGGACTACTAATGGAAACATTATGGCAAGCATTTAGAACACTTGTTAGTGACTATTTCATGGAAATGACAACAGGATCATTCTTGTTTGTCATTTGGATGAAACTTATGGGATCACAAGTTGAATTAAGTCATGATCAAGGGGTTTATGTAGATAGCAATGGAGTTCTGTTGAATCCTGAGATGATAGAGATTGAAGGAGGTGGATGTATAGGCAAAGAAGCATTGTTATTTGGACATATATATGAAGGTGAAGGGGAAGTGAAATTTGGTAAAGTTAGAATAGGTGAAGGAAGTTTTGTGGGGAGTAGAGCTGTGGCAATGCCTGGTGTAGTAGTAGAAAGTGGTTGTTGTTTAAATGCTCTTTCACTTGCAATGAAAGAAGAAATTGTTAAGTCAAGGTGAAATGTTTGTTTTTGGCTTTGTCATTGAATAAATTACCATCTATTATAGTTTTTATATGGTTTATGAAAGATAAAAAGAGGTGGAAATGAAGAGAAAATTGTTATGTTTTTCCTTTTTTTAAAGTCTTCCTTTTCACAATGATGCCGAGATATACACGATTCAGTTCTAAATATGTTGGAATCAATAGTATGATAATATTCGTTTTATTTAAAATTTGTCTGTACCCCAATAGTTCGACGCTGGAGCTAGGAGGTACAAGGGGTTGTTGAAAATTATGTTGTGTATGTAAGGCCTACGTACGTTTACTTCTTTATATATTAAAAAACCCTTGATAAGTCTATTGTGTTATGTTGATGAATTGTTTTTTGGTGATCGTTGCACTCATGACACCTCTTGGGAAAGTAGGCCGATGGACAAGTCCCTACCTGTTGCAATATTGTCGGGCGTGAGAGATTGTTACCCTTTGACCACCTCAAAGGGGTTGAAGTTCGAAAGTAGGATTTTTTGGTCGTTAAGTTAAAAGCAGAACTAAAGACTTTTACTATACAAATTTGATATTTTTTTTTAAAAAAAAATTGATTACATTTTTTTTGTGAAAGAGGGAATACTTTTTTTTCTTCCAATTCCTTCCCTTGAGGTAAAAAAAAAAAAGGATAAATGGTCAAATAAAATAATGACTTCAAATAAATAAAAAAAATAATTATTTTTTTTAAAAAAAAGAAGAGACAAGTTCATTGAACCTGGATGCATTCATAAATTCATTGAATTTGGACATTTTTTTACATGTTTCTTAGCTTTCCCCTTTTGTTCCATTATGAGAATAAGACAAAATATAAGATTTGTCAAACTTTGTCTTTAGATCACGAGTTCAAGTCGTAAAATACAAAAATTAATTATATTATTAAAAGAGGGTAATTATTTATATTATATTCAGTAATTACACTATGATTTTTTTTTAAAAAAAACTTTACGTAAATATGAGATATTCCACACATTCGATCTATCTAGTATATGATCGTATCAATCCATTATATATGACATTTTTTACACTACTTAAAATTACAAGATTCAAACATTGTAAAGCATAATTTTTTATTTATTCAGTCAAACTATATTATATGAAAGATAACTAATTACATACTAATCATAATTATTTTCTCATAGTTGACTAAAGTATTCAACATTATTTTCCTTCTTTGGTCAAAATATTATATTGTGCAAAACAAATAAGGTATAAACATTATTCTTTTCTAATTTTAAGTTATTGAATTTCTAATTTAATGACTAATAAAAAGATTATATAATAATAATAATTTGTGTAAGCTTTGATGATTTTCCTCTTCTTTTTGTCCCTTTATTAGAAGAAATATTTGTCTAAGAAAATTAAAAAAAAATAAAAAAATCTCTCATTTTCAAATCTTTTTTGAGAATTTTCAGCCATTTTTAATCTTTATCTGTGTCCCCTTTTCCCTTTGAAATTAAGAGTCTTCATTGTCTCTGTTTTATGAAATTTTCACTATTAAATATTCTTGATTTTAAACCCTTTTTTTAAAAAAAATTTTTTTGAGAGATAAAAGGTATAAAATCTAATACCCTTTTCAGGTTTGTATCTATCTTGCTGCAATTTGCTGTATTAAAATGGCTGTGATGGATGAGATTGGAATTGATGTCAGGTATACACCCTTTTAACTACTTGTGTTTTTTTTTCCCCTCTTTTTGAGGTTTTGTTTTCAAAATGGCTAAAAGCTTTGATCTTTACAATCTTGAAGAGATGTATGGGTTGTTGATCATTTGTGTATGTTGTTGTTAGTATTTGAGGATTTGGGTATATAAGACAAGAGGGGTTGCTCGGATGTTAAGCACCCTTTGCCTCGAAGATGTAGGTTCGAGTCACCAAGGAAGCAAAAGGGCGGGAGTTCGTATGGAGAAGGGGGGTAAAGAACTAACTTGAAAGTGGATATTTTGCTCAATTGTTGGAAATTGAGCAATTAGCAATCATAAAAATTGAATCTTGGTTTTGTTTTATTTGCCTCTTTGTTTTTGTATATGGTGTTATATTTTTTGGGTTGTGATGTTTTATGAGCTTTCTGTAAACCCAATGTGAAGCCTTTTTTGTTGTTGTTGATAATCGTGGTGTACGGGCTAGCTTGCAAGCACATTGAGTCCTTGACTAATTCCACAAGATACGTGCCCAACTTAATATCTTGGATTTGAAGGAACGAGTCCTTTGTGTTTTCCAGTGTGAGTTTTTTGCTTTTTGTGGTTACCTTGGTCGACAAAATTGGTCGAGGTGCACGCTAGCTAGCCCAGACACCGTAATTATAAGAAAAAGTTTGTTGCTTTTTGTGGTCACTTTGTAATAGCTTTTAGTCTTTGCCTCTTTGGTGTTTGCAAGTCTGAATTGTGTGTATACTTTGACGTTGAAGTTTGCTGTTTTTACGAATAAAAAAAGATTTGGAGTTCGCATAGTGTATCTTTGTTGGATGGATAGATATTTTGCTTTTGATTTGAGTGATGTATGATTAAAGCTGATGTGTTTGAGAACAGCTCGGACATTGAAATTGATGACATAAAGTGTGATATAGCCGAAAAGGATGTCAGCGATGAAGAAATTGAGCCAAAAGAATTGGAGAGACGGATGTGGAAGGACCGTGTCAAGCTCAAGCGGCTCAAGGAAAAACAGAAGCTTGCAGCCCGGCTAGCTGCAGAGAAGCAGGACAATAAACAAGTTACTGATCAGGCTACGCGGAAAAAGATGTCAAGAGCTCAAGATGGGATTTTGAAGTACATGTTGAAGCTCATGGAGGTCTGCAATGCTCGAGGATTTGTTTATGGAATCATTCCTGATAAGGGTAAGCCTGTGAGCGGTTCGTCAGATAACATAAGAGCTTGGTGGAAGGAGAAGGTGAAGTTTGATAAGAATGGTCTTGCTGCAATAGCCAAGTACGAAGCGGAATGTCTAGCAAGAGGAGACGGTGTAGGCAGCCAAAATGGGAACCCGCAAAGTGTCTTGGAAGACTTGCAAGATGCTACCTTGGGGTCCCTTTTGTCTTCTTTAATGCAACACTGTGATCCGCCTCAACGGAAATACCCGCTGGAGAAAGGTATCTCGCCACCATGGTGGCCAACTGGGGATGAGGGATGGTGGGCTAAAATGGGACTACCTAAGGGTCAGAAACCGCCATACAGAAAGCCTCATGATTTGAAGAAGATGTGGAAAGTTGGTGTTCTAACTGCTGTCATAAAGCACATGTCACCTGATATTGCAAAGATCAGGAGATTAATCCGCAAATCGAAGAGTCTGCAGGACAAGATGACTGCTAAGGAGAGCTCAATTTGGCTGGCTGTTTTAAGCAGAGAGGAAGCAACCCTCCAACAAGCAGGCAGTGAGAATGGATCATCTAGCGTAGAGGAACCAGTTAGAAACCGTGGTGAAAAGAAGAAACCTTTAGTTAGCAGTGACAGCGACTATGATGTTGATATCACTGATGATGGTATTGGCTCTGTATCGTATAGGGACGAGAGGAGGAATCATGTTCATCCTCTAAAGGCCATTCCTCAATCTCACCAAAGTACGGAGAAAGGAGATGGACATCATCGAAGGAGAAAACGAGCTAGGTCAAACCCTACTGAGAAACAGATTCAACCATCTCAGCTACATGGTGACGAGCATAGTAACACATTACCTGATATAAACAGTTCAAAAATGCTATTGGCTGGACGTATAACGAGTAACAGCCTACAGGGAAATGACAAGAGTGAAACAACAAATTCTGTAGAGAACGACTTAGAGATTCAATCAGAGTTACCATTACAAGACTCAAACCTATCATTGGTTCCATCAGCTCATGTAGTCCGTAAAGAGGATACATATATAGGTGCTGGGCCATCATTTTATCCGATGTCTCAAAATTCTGCTGTTGTCCCTTATGAATCAGAGATGCATCTTGAAAATCAACGCTCTATAGTTCAGCATCAATTTCAAGACACTCAGTTCCATGGTCTCCAGAAGATTTCTGGTATAAATGATGGACCACAAATTTCCTTATCGCATTATGGACCTCCAAACAACGGGTTGCAATATGGACCTCCCAGTTCCATCGCACACACTGAACTGCAAGTTTCTGAATTTGCTCAAGGGTCTCAATTTTCTAACTTCAGTCAACCACCTGTGTATCACTCTTATTCATCACCTGAATTTGGGGCGACACATGCTGAACCACAGTCCCACTTGGCTCACAATGAACTTCATGTTACGCCAAGGCATTCTGGTGTTGGTCCATCGCTTCACGGAAGTGGAAATGATATCTCTAAAGTCAATCATCATGATGGAAAAGACATGTTTCAGAATAATCACGACAGACATATTGATATGCCTTTTGCATCTCCACTCGGCAGTCCATTTGACTTGGGGCTTGATACTGAAAGTCATTTTGATAATTCGGATTATGATTTAGATTTTGACAAAGAACTAATGTCATTCTTCGCCTCATAGACAAGTATAAGAGGAAGGACAACTTTTAGAATGTGAGTGCTACTAAACTGAATTGCTTTTAACTCTTTCATTTGTTCGGAATGTATTTTTGTGCTTATGTTCTCATTACAAGAGTTTCTCTGCAGGACAGTAACTAAGGTGGAACAGCTCTTCCTATCATAATGTCAGAAGTTCGACTGTAAGTTATCAGCTTAGGTTTCTTTTCGAGAAGTCAAATGTAAATCCAGTGTGACAGCAAACACATTTTTTTACATGTTCAAGAAAAGTACCTCATGTTAATGAGTTAGTTTCATGAGTAGTAAAGGCAGAAACAATACATAGAGTTCTTTTTAGCTTCTTTAGAAGTTGTTACTTGCTCAGAATATACTTGACTGTGCTGCACAAGTGATGTAAGTGAAGGATTTCATTGTTACATTAGGATGTTTCTTGGTTCTTTGTCCGTATAAAGTTAAGGCCCTAACTGATGCCCAATTTATCACATTTCTTTTTGGTTTCCCATGCGGTGTCCGGTACCCACATTGGAGCCCAACTAAATCCGGATTTGCGTCGTGAAGTCCCACATTGGGGGTAAAGCGCTCCCTAATATTGTTATTGTTCATTCATTTATCATTTTATTTTGTAGAGATACAAAATGCACTAGTAGGGTTGGCTCGACAGTGTTTAAAAAAAAGAAGACATGTACATGTCTTAGGCCTCAAAATTTAAGAGACCTTGTTTTTAATAATAATAGGTTATAAGTTATTATGTTTTAACAAATATTGAATACTATTTGTAGAAAAAGTAAATATTTCATGGATAATAAAGGGATAATTAGAAGAAATTTGACATATTTGGAGTACTATATCGCATGAAAAATAATTTAAAATAAGAATGGTTATATTATCGGATGAAAACTAGAAGAAATCAATTATATAAAAGGTATTAACAATTTTAAGTTAAGGTCTCGTTTGATTTTTGTTTTAGGTCACTGATACGCTTGAGCCACTTCTGTGCACTAGTAAGTACTTTGTCCCAATTAGTATGGCGTTGTTTGACTAGGTACAAAGTTGAAAAGAAAAAAAGGAAGATTAAAACCTTATGGTCTAAAACAAATCGTAGAAATTTGTGTAGCTATAAGTCTTTAAGGGTAAAATGAAAAATTAAATTGTTTCTGAATAAGGAAGTAAAACGTAATTTTTGGGACAGACTAAAAAAGAGTAGAACATGTGAAGATGACACCAAAAGGAAAAAACTTACCTGCACCGGATGTTTACACCGAGCTAATGCAATTTTCATTATCACGTGATTTAATGAAGTAAAATGAACTATAAATTTAAACACGTGGCATGCATGTATTGATTTGGTGTAAACACTCGGTACGGATAAGTTTTACCCGACACAATCTTTACTTTCTGCAACCTCTGCAATTTACAAACATTAGAAGCAAGCTCAAAACAACTGCATTTTCATCCCATCATCCTTTTCATCAACTGCTTCTATCTCTGGATTTTGATTGATAGAGCTTCAGTTTCAGTGTCGGACTTAGAATTTTAGAGTTTGACTTTTAGTTTCTGATAAAAATAGTTACGGGGTTCACAATAATTATTTATACATATTAAGTAATTTTTTAATACAAATATAGAATCTACGCGAGAGCTATTGGGTTCTGCCTAATCAGTAATCAGTATGCTTGCTCTGGTGTACATCTCATTTCTGTTCATTACATAGTACTCTCTCCGTTCCAATCTCTTTGTCTAGTTTGACTCGACACGAAGTTAAAGAAAATAATTAGAACTTTTGAATCTTATGATCTTAAACTAAAAATGTATGTAACGTACCAAAATGTAATTTGAATCTACGTTAGGGGTAAAGAATTACTTTATAAAGAAAGTGACATTCTTTTTTATACCGACTAAAAAGGAACTAAAAGACAAACAAATTGAAATGGACGGCGTATATGTTATAGTGTTTTTTGTGCTTTTGAGACTGTAAGAAATGTGAGCACATAGTTGGAATCCAACAGCTGTACTGCACTATAATTGTTTTCTATCTATGGCGAATCCAGAATTTAGAGGTTACGGGTGTCACAGTAGATATTACCAATGACACCTCGTAGATATTTACTTTACGAGGTGCCGATCAACATCAAAAGGGTTCATGCTGTTCATGTCGATGGTGCCGATCAAATAGTCGACACTCTTACCAAGGCACTGCCTAAATCGGCATTTGAGAATAATCTATTCAAGTTAGGCTTAGTGACCCGTCGTTTCATCCTTCATTAATACAGTATCGTTTTTCAGAACTTATTCAGTCTAAGAAGGTTGTGAGGTTAGGTGCTCTTTAGTTGTATTAGGTGCTCTTCAGTAGATATTTACATTCTTTAACGAAAAACAACACGAAGAATATCACGAAATCTTTATTGAGAACCTTTCATTCCGGATTCATATTGGTGATACAATGTTCATGGATGCATTGCATACACCCTTTTTCTTAGACTAGTAAAGTAGCAGATTGATGAAAATGTTACCAAAACGAGGCAACGAATGGACTTCGAACCTTGTACTTACCATTCGACCATGTAATTGATCCGAAAAATTCTTTCTCTCTAGACATTGCTTTAAAAGTCACTTGATAGCTCAGTTTCTTCTTGTCACTTGTAAACTTCAATTTCTTTGGACTAACTTCGACTCTCAACACATCTGGTGTTGTTATGGTTGCTGTATATTCTGATTCTTCATCACCAATTCTAGTTAGAGTTCTGATAACTTTCTTCGTTTTTCTTACTTTGGACAGAGAAACGGCTATTGATGGGTAATTCATGTTAGACATCAACTCATCACTCGAGTTTGCGTGGCATGAAAAATTGTCTGGAAGTTTCTTCAAGATGAGTTTTATTGTTGATGTGTTGTATCCTTGAGAGCAGAGGAATTGCAGGTAGTCTGTGATCTCGGTCTCGTAAACCAAACCTGGTTGCAATGGTCCAGACAGAGTTGCTACTCCTGCACCAAAATCATATGGCGTGGCAAGGAATTCTGCGTTTCCATTGAGATCTATTGGACTCTTTGTATTGCTTTGCTGAAAAGCTATTAAAAGGAAACAAAAGGGGTCGAAAAAATGAGATTTGTTTTCGTAAAATCCATAAATTGGAGGCACTGATATATTTAAAACTATTATCAGGTTACTTACCTGTGGTCATTATAGCTGATCTGATTGCTGACGGACTCCACGAGGGATTCTGAGACTTCAGTGTTGCAACAATTGCAGAAACATGAGCACAAGACATGGAAGTACCTGACTCGATGTTAAATAGCGGTGGTTGTTGGCCAAACCGAGTTACATCTGTGTCGTTACTAGCGGTCCAAGCTGCAAGTATTGCTGTCCCTGGAGCTGCAATGTCCGGCTGCACATACATGTCAGAAACCATTTGGTACGGTAATCTTGCATGAAACATATGTTCAGTTTTATGACTTAAGTATGTAAGTAATCACGAGTCCTTACTGTCTCTTCGGAACAGTACTATCATAGCACTGTGCAAAAGGGCACAGATCAAGCAACAACAACAATAAACCCAGTGTAGTCCCGCAAGTGGGATCTAGAGAGGGTAGTACGCAGACTTACCCCTAAATATGAAAGAAATGAAGTTAGAATAAGGAATTCTTACTTTTAGGAGGTTTCGAGTGTTATAATTAGGGCCTCTTGATGAGAAGAAAGCCACAACAGGAGCCGGTTTGAAATTATCTACACCAACAGTTGGTAGAATTGTTGCCACCGGGTTCCTTTAGAAAATATGAAGGTGAAATTAGCAAGTCGGTATGTTACCCCGCAAGTTCTTATTGAGAAGTAAAGTGAGTACATTGTTGAGTTGATGTAAGAACGAATCTTTGTGCCGTCTCCTTGAGTGACTACTGCCCCCGGAAATGATCCCATTTTAGGTGCTGTTATGAGCTCATCATCAGGAAGACTTAGTATAAATCCGATCCCACCCTTTTTCTTCACTTCATCCAGCCTTTCTTCGAGTGAATAGTAATCGTCGAGATGGTCACATATAATAATTTTTCCCTTGACTTTGTGTTCGTCTAGTTTATCTGGTTCACAGTCACTGAAACATTGACCAAGTTAGTTACAAGTATGCAAAAAAGTTATTTCCGTGAAGCCCCAGAAATGTGAACTGATAAATTTCAATTTCCAATTACCTTGCTTCACCGTCATAAACAAACTCCGAGTCTATTTTGACCGATACACTGTCTGCCAACGGATAAACTGGAGATTTCTTGAGATCGGAAAAGCTAATACCTCCACCCTGAAAATTGAAAAGGGCATTAAGAGATGTTCTCGAAAAGATCGATAGCTAGTGGATATATCGAATAACTTTGTTTTGTTTTCTTTTGAAAACCTTAATTAGTATGTTTCCACCCAAGGGAATATGTGTTTCAATGTTTCTGTCAATAGTTGTTGCAGCAACTGTGAAAATCCAAGGAGCAACATTGACAACAGATTCCGGTGAAGGCCCATCATTTCCACCAGAGGCAACAACGAAAATGCCCTTCTGTATAGCATGGAAGGCTCCAATGGCAATAGGATTTTTCGAGAACTCAAACTCTGCTCCAGCTGGTTGACCAAATGATAAGTTGATGATATCGACCCCGTCTGCAATAGCATCATCAAATGCTTTCATAATTTTCGATCCACTGCATCCAGAATAAGGCGTGCATGTACGGTACACTGCAATCCTTGACCCTGGAGACCCGCCCCTGGCTGTTCCTCCTGCTATGCCGTAATAGGATGCACCTGCCACTGAACTCCCTGCTGCTATGGCTGCAACGTGAGTACCATGCCCGTCGTGATCCCTAGGTGTGCCCACAAAAGGTGTTTTTGATTCTCCAGGTTCGTCATAAAACCTTGCTCCAATCAGTTTCCTGATGCAAGTCATTTCTATCATTTACTTACTTTTCCAAGACTGTGACACACTGAGACGAGCGATGGTCCTGAACTTTTGACCTTGCTTGCCCCGTAGAACAAAACTTCAAGTTTTAATTTTTAACCTTGAAGATTTGTTCATGGGGCAAATGTAGGTCGAAAATTCAAGATCATTAGGTATGACACTACTACAAAAAAAACTTTTAGCGGCATTAAATATTGACATTAATAAAGAGTACTAAAGTATTTACCGACATAAATTAAGTGTCATTAGAACCAATTTCGCTAAAGGCTTTGGGGACATATTCAAAGAGTCCTAGTTGCCGCTAGAAATACATATTTAGCGACATTTGAAAACACAAACAGATCCAAGGTTCAAATATTTATAGGTTTCTACAACAACAACCTCAAGCAAGAGCTACTAAGTTCCCGTGGACTCAGGGCTAACACACTGGATCGGTTACTCAGGACATTAAATAATACTGTTATACCTGTTACAGCTGGATGATTTGAAATCATAACCTCTGGTGCAAGTTCCTTTCCATCGCGATGGGACTGGACCGATACCTTTGTCATTGAAACTCTCTGATTCAGGCCATATTCCTAAAACATAACACAGAAAGTTAATAGTAAAGAATGGACAAAGTGCAATGAGAGTTTTTGGCAGTTCAGTTCCTAGCTACCAGTGTCGAAAATTCCAATTATGGTATCTGCTCCTTTCGAGGTTGAATTTGAATGAGAACTGTCCGGGAAGTTGTGTAAAAGATTGTATTGATCTCTCAGAAAATCCCATGATCGCGTCGTGTGGAGTTGAAATACTGGATCTGGAAAAACAGATACTACTCCGGGATGTTGAGCTATCGACTGAGCTTCATCGTCTGATAAACGTGCTGCGAATCCTGAGAAACTGTGTTTGTAGCTGTGTACCACTGCATTCTTTCTCCTAATGAAGTATATACAATATCTCAGAAAAGAAGCTCTTCTTTGTCATATACAAAAGAAAGATGAAATAACAAGCTATGTTATTCAGACTTAGGTGCGGATATCCCTAATGTAGGTGTGGATCCAGAGGTCGGAATCTTCATCACATAAATTTTTGAAATTCGGGAGTGTGAATACAGGTGTTGAGATACAATACCTTAATCACACTCATGTCGTGTCGACACGGGTGTGAAAAGGATTTGGAAGAGTCTGAGCTACTAGTTATATATCCGGGGGCGGACCTAGAGTCTGCCGAGGGGTTCACTGAACCCCCTCGACAAAAATTTATGTTGTATATTTATATGTTGATTTTGAACCTTCTGAATACATGATTAGAGGTTGGCTTAGTGTTTGAGGCGTTCAAACCTCAAATCTTAGCACTACTCTTTTTTTCCCAAATCCCTTAATGGAAATCCTAGATCCGCCACTGTATATAACAAAGTAAAAATCATTAAGTAAAATAGAGTCAGTGGTGGAGTCAAGATTTTTCATTGAAGGGATTTAAGATATTACAACTAGTCATTGTCAAACTTTTTTATAACAGTTATCATTTCACTAAATAACGATTTTTTCTCATATAACAAGATTTCGCTAAAAAATATCCGAACAAACGATGTCATATACCTTGTTGTCAAGGAGCTCATAAGTTGAATGTGATCATTAGATGAACCCTTTGCACCCATGTAAACAATGTATACTCCATGGCCTTCTTCTTTGGATTCTCCTAGAAAAGATGAGACTAATAATAAACAAAACCACAAAACTAAAGAAACCTTTTTCATATTTGTGGTAAGAATTTGATTAAAGTGTGGTTTATATAAGTGTGTGTGTGAGAGGGGTGAGGGGGTACTTTTTTTATATTGCTCATTTTCATATTTATTTCCTATTTATTTTAGAAAAAATGTCAAAATTTTCACCTTTAAGTTCTTTTATTACCATTAACCCCTATTAGTTTTATAAATTCCTAAAATCCCTCATTTTCACGCATTAGATTAATGTATCAGCGCACCAAATTAATGTATCTTGCGCATCGGATTAATGAATCTAGCACATCACATTAAAAGTACGTGATTTATGTCCTTTAACTTTATTTTATTTTATTTATTAAAATTAAATATGTTTAGTTTGAACGAATGCCAGAATAACAAGGTTGCGTTAAGTTTACTGTTTAGATGTCTAAACTTGAATATTAAGTTATTGTATTAATATTTGAATACAAAAACTGAGATTTTGTTATTAGTTTAATACATATAGCAATAAAATATTATTTAAAAATAGTACTTATGTCAATTGGTGATGATGATGGACTATTAGTGGTGATTGTGGTCACAATAGATAGTGACTAGTGGTCAATGGTAGTAATTGATATGGTGGTGATCGATAATTATAGTGGATGATAATAATGTGTAATAGAATGTATAGTTGGCAATGTAGAATGTTGATTTATCGTTGCGATTGTTGATTATTGGTGCTCGGAGATGATCATTACAAATGATGGTTAATGGTGTTGATAGTTGACCATATTGATTAATCGATGATAGTATGTGTTGATAATAGTAACTATAGATATTGATTTATTGTTGCTATTGTTGATTATTGGTGCTCGGAGATGATTATTGCAAATGATGGTTAATGGTGCTGATAGTTGACCATATTGATTGATCGACGATAATATGTGTTGAAGATAGTAACTATAGATATTGATTTATCGTTGTGATTGTTGATTGTTGGTGCTCGGAGATGATTATTGCAAATGATGGTTATTCATGCTGATGGTTGACCATATTGATTGATCGACGATAATATGTATTGAAGATAATAACTATAGATATTAATTATGAATGATAGTAGTTGATAATAATGAACTAACAATAACGCTCATTCATATTCTTATTAAAATTAAACTTGATAATAAAATTGAAACTAGAAAAATAAATAATTTTAAATTAATAAATCTGGTGTGCTATTTTTAATGATCACGTGACAGATCATGAAAAAAGAATATTAATAAATAATTTTAGGAGTGGCAGAGAATCTGATTTTTTTTTTTAAAAAAAAGGTGGCATATCTTGAAATCAGAGATTAGAAATATAAAAATAGAAAATCAGTATGGTACATCTTGAAAAAAATAATAAAAAGTAAAAATATGTGGCAAATAATAGTAAAAAAATAGAAGTGTTGTCCATGTGTATTCCATTTGGAAAAAAAAGATAATAATTAAAAATTAAAAAGTGTGTTCTTCTTTTTAAACTAATAAAAAAAAGAACTTCATTTTACGTAGAATCAAATTATTTTTTTATTATGTAAATAATGTTTACAAGAGTTTGTTGTTTAATTCTACAATTTCAAAGGTTTTTTTTTTCTCCATAAAATCACGTATGATATGTGTGTTTATCTGTTTAGTTTTACTAGTCTTTGAACATGTGCTCTGCACGTGTATTTTATATAATTTTAAACTACACAAACACACAATGTGAACATGTGTGCTTCTAACATAGTCCATGTCCACACTTTAAAATTTATATACGCAAAAAAGTTCTCGAATCAATTATTTCTATCTGAATATGAATTTTATTACAACATAAGCTTTTCAGAAATACGTATTATACGAAAATAAGTGCATATGCTGCTAGCTTAGCAATACTACAAAAAGTAATAATAGTTTGGGAGCTAAATCAATTGTAATAGATTACATGAAGCAGACTCTTTTTGAAGGAAAAATTTAACCGAAAGAAGACGAATGAAATAATGGGACAAATACACCTTATGATGCACTTTATAGAGTATTTTAAAGAATATGAAAAGATTTACCAGAATAAATATCACGGGGAAGATAAAACTACACCTATGTACAACCAGTAAAAATCTAGAAATTTAATATTAATATAAAGGGAAAAAATGCGCAAGTACCCCAATCTCAGAGACACACTTATACTATACTAAGGTCTTATTACCCCCTGAACTTATTTTATAAGTAATTTTATGATATTAAATTCTCACGCAAAACGCAAATAGCTTTACTAGTTTTCAATACTTGTAGTTAGAACTTGAAAGTTTTCCCTAAGAACAGATACTTATAACTTCAAATATGCACTCAATATATTGTTACAAGCTCAATTCCTAACACTCTTAAAACCAATTACAAGTCAACTCATTATCCACAAATTTAGACATTTTCTTTTGGTTTCATATCCAACATTTGATATTCGCTCGTGAAAGATTCGGGAAATGCTCACTTGATCTTTGATATTCACATTAAAATCACGACTAATTAGAGTCCATGCCACTCAAAGCTCATTTAAGAGAGAATTACTCCCTACTAAGATCTTCACATATCTTGGATTAAAACAATTCAGCTCGAAACTCCTGAATAAAGATGTTAAGACCTTATCCATCCCACCGCAACATTGATCATTTCTTTTTTCAAAACTATTCTTTGAAACATCCAAAAAAAAATTATATATATATATAAAAGTGAAGAAGTAGCTTGAACTTTTCTTCTAGATTTCTCTTTCTTTATTTTATTAACAAAAAAAAAAAAGTCAATTATTGTGAGCCAATCCTTTCTTTCATCATCAAATTAAAAAACTCATCCATAGCTCTAATAGAAGATCCTTTGTAATCATCTTCATCTCTATTAGCATCTTTAATCATTTCTTTAACTTCACAAGCTTTACCTCTTAATCTTCTCCCCTTTTCACTTTCACTACCCATAACTAACTCAATCTTTTCAATTACATCCCCATAACTTACATCAAATGTAGTCCCTCTAGCCATTTCAACACAAACACCAATTTCTTCAACCAAAAACTTAGCATTGAAAAATTGATCAGCTGCCATTGGCCATCCAATCAATGGGACACCATTGATCAATGATTCAAGAACTGAATTCCAACCACAATTACTCAAAAATGAACCTATTGATTCATGAGCCAAGATTTCAACTTGTGGTGCCCAATCAACCACTACTAGTCCTCTTTGTTCTTGATTTCTTTCAATAAAGCCTTCTGGTAACCATTCTTCTGGTCTGAAATCAGCATTTACATCAAATCCTAAAGGTGGTCTAATCACCCAAATGAAGTTTACTTCAACCCCATCTAATCCTTTTGCTAGTTGCATCATCTGTGACGCGGAAATCGTGTTTTGTGAACCAAAACATATGTAAAGAACTGAATTTTCATCCTTGTTATCTAACCATTCTTTACATTTCACTAAAGAAATTCCTGGTTCTTTCCTAGGATTGACATTTTCTTGATGAAGTATTGGTCCTATTGCCCAAACAGGTATACATAACTTCCTTCTAAAATACATCAATCCAATATTATCAAACTCCTCAACAGTATTAACCAAAACCCCATCTGAGTTTTCCCAAAGTGGAAGATTCTTCATCTGAAAAACTGAGTAATCATCACTTCCATCAGCTATAGCAAGACTAGGTGACAACTGTGTGACATGAAATTTTCCAGCTTCTTGAAAATCAGGCAATATAAACTCAAGATTATTAACATCTTTATGAGGTAAATTTATCCACATAGAGTAATAGCAAGCTAATCCAAAACCACCAGCACCAACAAAAATAGAATGTAAAATACCAAATTCATGAGTTACCTTAGCTGACCACCCAAAAAAGAAATCTGACACAACACAATTTGGGGGTTTCTTGAAAAATCCAATCTTTAGGTTAACAAGATGAGTAAGTATGAATCTGAAGTTAGATTCAAGTGAAGGGGAAGCTTTAAGAAGTTCAAGGGCAAGATTGTAAGGTAAAGAATCAGTGATTTCAGCATCTGGTGGAAGATTATGTTCAGTAGTGTTAAAGGGTATTTCAAGAAAATGAATTAAAGGGTTTTCTGATGATGATTTGAGTTTCTTGATGTTTAATGGTGTGTTTATGAAAGTGATTTGGTAACCTTTTTGGGTAAATTTTGAAGCTAAAGCTAAGAAAGGGATTATATGACTTTGTGACATGAAAGGGAAGAGAACTATGTGAGGTTTTTCACCTTCCATGGTGTGTGGAAAGAAGAGAGGAGAATGAAAGATTGCTATTGAAATGTTGTCTTTGTTGGATTATATTATAATTGATGATTGAGTTCCTATTGAAGATTTTTGACTTTTCATGTGTGATGATGGAGAGTTTAGCGAGTGTTTATATCAAATTATATTAATTTTAGCGTATCAATTTGATAGAAAATATTTGAAAAAATGACTAAAAATATCCTTTTAACTTTTTATTTATTAGTTAATTTTATCCTTATTGTTAAAATAAAAAAAATTTTACCCTCGTCGTTACTATACCTCAATTGGATGAAAGCCCCCAAAAGAACTAAAATTATCCAATTTCGACTAAAATGAGCCAATTTTCTATTTTAATCTAAATCCGACTAACTATACCTACCAAAATATGTTTGTACACACTTGTTGTCGATCGAGCACAATATTTGGCCAACTTAGCATCAAAATGTGTTTTAATCCAAAAGACTATATTTTAGATAGATAAAAAACGATGATAGTAAAGGTATGAGACTCGTGAAACCAATAATTCTAAACCTTTTTGTCATTTCATCTCGTGAAATCCTACAACAATAACTATAACTCAGTTCCAAATAAGTAGAATTTCATTTTCACCTTATTTACTAAATTCATGATAATGATTAGACAAACCTTTAAGTAATAAAGCAAGATTGCCACTCTTTGGAAATTCATCATCACAAGTCTCAAAGACAACAAGGCTATTTGCAGAAGAATGATGGTTGGACTGGTTCCCTTTGTATAAACGAGACGAGACCGATCAGTCGTCTAATTTTTCAGCATCACTCCACCAAAAGCTAACTGAAAAGCTTGTCGTGAGAGAGCGGACGTAGTGCCACCATTTAGGGGGGATGTAAAGCATTTCACCTTCCTCTAAAATACAGTCCTGGAATTCGAGGTCTAATATATTTGGGAACTCTTTCTCGTCAATGTTGTCTAGATCAACCTTCAAACAAGATTTCAAATGCGTATCAACCATCTAAAGATATCAACAGCAATACAATTGGCAGGGAAAAACGATATTGTAAGTTCATCTAACAGAGGTATGATAATATGTAAGTGAAGCAGAACCTTGAGATGCATATAATAGTTCTCTTCTACCCTGACGTCTGTTTTCAAGTGCAGTTATGTGCAGCCGAGTACGAATGGAAAGAGAAATCGGTTACTTTTTCCCTAAAAGATACAGCATTCACTATTCACTCTGTCCTAGAAGTATAGTCGGATTTCCCCTTTTTAGCCATCCCACAATTTCGATAACCTAAAAAGATCTGTGGAACCCATTTTTCAGGAGGACTTTTCCTTTGTCATGCTCTCTGAGAACACTAGTCAATTCATCTCCAACAACAACAACATACGCAGTGAAATTCCACAAGTGGGGTCTAAGGAGGGTAGAGTGTACCGCAAACCTAAACCCTACCCCGTGAAGTTAGAGAGGCAATAGGTTGGATCAGCTCGTGTTTTCCAATTGATGACATTTTCTACGTTGGAACATTGTAAAATGCTTGTTACAGTGCCATCTCTATGTAAGATCTACAGCTTTTTAGGAAGAATTAGTAGTATATAAACTCGCACAAATTTTAATATGAACTTTTCAACCATCACTAATCTATTCTTTCTGATATGCCACTCAAATAAACATCTTAAAACTCCACGTCTAGCCAAATACCATCATAAAACACACAACACACAAGGAGTAGTACTTACTACTAACAACTAACAGCTAACGTTTTCAAAATTTCTTTTAAATACTATGCCGAGTAAAACAAAGACAACAGCATAACTGGAGTTGGCAACAACTAACTAAGGTTAAAAATACTGAATAACAGACCGTTGAAATGACAATTCTGTTGAAATGCAATTTAAATAAAGGAGAAGCATATACCTGGCTGGAATTACTAAGCATGGTTTCACTATGTGGGTGAAGCTCATCCGAAAGTGATGCAGAGTAAAGCCGTACATACTTTTTGCCAACAACCTGTAATTGAAATGCAGAAGATCACAAGAAATAAAAATGAAACATATCAACATGCACACAGTTACAGTAATTTTTCCCCCTAAAGATAATCAATCAAAGCAATCACCTATGGTTCAACCTGATTTACTTTTTGTTAAGCTCAGGAAGCTTATAGTAAAAATACGTACCTGAGCAAGTATGTTATGGTGCGGATCATGATGCAAAGGCGTCACAGTCCCGGCTGGACCAAACCAAGCATTAAGCGACCTAATTTCCCCACCTCCAGTAAAACAATAATCAGGAATAACAATATCTTGTTGTAGCTCTTGTATCTGTCATTTAGCTACAGAGCTAAGCCACTAATTCCAAAAATATAAGTTCAAGGTAAAATTGTTTACACAAATATACAGAAATAAATGTACAGAAGAAATTACACCTGATCAAATAATTGATGCTGAGCTAAGTACGTAGTTTCCACAGAGGTAGTATCATTGGACCGTATCCTCTCAAGAAATTCAGAAAAAGTGATCAGCTCTTGCTTCCATTCTGGGCACAAATAGTTCTTTCCGACCTGGAAGATGATTCAAGTCGATATCAAGTTTTGAGTGAAGGGTAGAATAACCAGGTCGGAATTAATTCACACATTGATTGCATTAGATCTGACATAGCACACAAGAGACACCTTTTTAATACATAGCACTTATATCTATTCCACTCAGAACATGGAAAGCTAGCTATAAGTTTGGACTCGGTAACAATATTGTGAAAACTAAGCCCTGAGCTCGTTGGTTCTCTTTGCACATGCTATATGTATACATTCTCTTTACAAATTTCAAGAAGAAGGGACTTGCATTCCTGTCATTTGCTTTAAAAAGACTTATCTTCTAGATAAGGTTATAAATCTGCCGATCAATTTAATGTTGGAATATGCAACAGTTATTGAGTTCAGTTGTAAATGTAATCACCTCAACCGGGACTGTACGGAAGCCAGCAACCCTTCTAAGATAATTCATGTCATTCCACCTACTCTTAGCAGGCCAGTGATCCATGGAATCTCTGATTACCACCGGAGTTCCTGATAAATAATGCTCTCTCAGAAATGCCTCCAACGATAAGGCTGGCCTTTTCCCTACTAACTTACAAGACAGAGACTTAATAGGTAGCGACTGCTGCACCTGCAAAGTCAAAACAAAAGATAAATAACCACACTTCTCATCTCAAACACACAATTAGCACTCAAGTAAATGCTAGACCACCTCAACTATGTGAAAGCTTAGAGGCACTCACTGATGACCTCACCTAGAAAATGCAAACAGGATTCCAGAAATGGATGCTTTATCCTACAATTAGCTAAAATGGATGTAAAACTATAAAACATTTCTAGATTTAGAACATCTCGCTAGTAAGATTCAGATAGTAGATTCCTTGACCAAAAAAGACTCCGAAAGTAGATTAACAAACCCAAAGTTCCTGATTGTGTTTATTCCTAAGCTTAAGCAAGGAAAGAATCTACGTACTTCCTTCACCGCTCAACAGTTGTTCTTTCATTTCATACCACATAGCACAAAACATGAAGAGGGGGATTAACACTGACTTGATCAAAACTATTTACATTTCTCAAGTTCAGTAAATTGTAAAAAGACTAATGATAGTCACAATTTCATCCCCCATTCCACGGGCTTTCGTCTAGTGGTAAGAGCTCAGTTTGTGATGTGTGGATTAGGCACACCGCACACATCACATATTAACTAAAATCTGTCCACCAAAATTTAAACCATGGCCTACTGGCACTCGAAGATTTCTCAATTATCAAAAGAACAAATCACTCTCCCTTCCAACATTTTGTTCAGTTCCAAAAAGAATGATCTTTTCTACATTTTCAAACAATTTAACTCAAAAAAATGCTGAAGTATATACCATTAACCTTTTATAAGCACACATAAATGACATTCAAAACCATAAGTAGCATAATCCTTTTTTGGTGAAGTATTAGTATCATAATCCTTACTTCCTTGCCTCTTTTCTTTGTTGGCGAACCTTTTAATTTTAGCTTTCAAAACGTTTACGACCACAAGATTTAAGTGACATTTTGATATCATTTCAAGTCAACTCCAGACAAACAAATGATTGAATGATTACTATCAAAATCACATCTTTTTTGTTCAAACAAAGCTTAATACTTAAACATCTTTTTTGTTCAAACAAAGCTTAATACTTAATAGAAAGCTGAACAATACAACAAATCGTAAATTGCGAGGGACGAACCTCACCTCCGCCACGTTAATTTCTTGAGAAACAAATTTAATCTCTGATTCACCTTTTTCTCCGAGATCACTCTTCGCTTTCTCCTTCTCCGACGCCTTTCGAATCGCGAGGTTCAATTCATCCCTAAGCATCATTCCTCCCATAATAATCCCCATATCTAAAGCTTTAATCGCTTCATTAAACTCACCATTAGCATAATGAAGTTTCGCCAAATGCATACACGCCATTGAATACGCATCTCTCCATATAGGAACAACCGAATGCCATGGACCTGAATGTAACTGTTCCCACGCCATCTCTTTCGCCGCCTCCGCCGCTCGTATATCTCCGGCCGCCGCGAGCGACGTCATGGTTGCGTATGCGTAGCCTCCTTCCTCCGTTACACTCTGGAGGATGTTCCAACGTTCCGAGTCAAGGAATGGAGTTTCTAGAACACCGTCGTCGGTACCGGTGATTTCTCCGGCCACGGCGTCGGCTGCTGACGTTGACATAGTGGATATGCAGTTGTGTTCTAGAAGGTTCGATGAGTAAAGAAGATATTTTTGCTTTTGCTTTTTGGGTCCTTTAAATATGGGAAAAAAGTGCATTGGATTGATTGGAAATATCTAAAAGAGTATCTAAGATATTATTTATTGTATAGTAACCATCATTAGTATACTTAGAGAAAAAGGACAAATATAATCCGAATTATCGTAAATGGTATGCAGATTACTTTCATGACATTGGTGGTTCTGTCGTTCAAAAATTAGAGCGTATATGTTCTTCACTCTAACAAAAGATCAAATAGGGACACGTGGTGCAATCTTATTCATCGATCCGATGTCAAATCGGTGGATAAGATTATGACACACGTATGTTTGTTAGTATAAAGGGTATATATGTTCTAGTTTTGAATGATAGGAGAAACTATGTCTCAAAAGTACGACGGAGGGTATCTGAATATCATTTACGATAGTTCGGATGTATATTTCCTTTTTCCCAATTTTTTTTATTATTATAAATTTTCATAAAAATATCCAAAACCAAATTTTGATAAAATAAATTATAACTTGAAAAAAAAAAGATATTGATAAAAAAGAAAGGTAAAGAAAATAAAATTGATTTTAATGTAAATAACGAGCAAAATTAAAACAATCTGAATTGTGAAAATTCCAAAAAAAATATTACTACATAACTTTAAAGTTTTCACTAGCAAATAGCGTGCGATATGAAATCAGATTAAATCGTGCATGTCAACCTTATGCAAATTTCATAATTAATCCATGTGGTGGGTTAATTATGTAGTGCATGAATTTGCTTCTTTTTTATAGTTTAAGAACATTTTAGATTACGATTAATTATCTGTTGGGTTAATTATTATTTTTTATCTCACGTATAAAATACGAGTCCTAATTATTATTATTATAATTTGGTATTTTTTTTATTTTTTTTTGCAAGTTGAGTAGTTTTCAATGATACACGTATACAATAATTATTGGGACTCATGATTCATGAACTTGGACATGTATGGACCAATTGTTATACAAGTACTATCAATATCTATCATACATCATTGGCTAGATTTGATTAATTTTTTATATTCATTTTAAGATTAAAAAAAATCTATTTTATAAGTATTTAGCCTATTAAAAAAAGATAAACTTAAAATTTAAATCTCTATTTAAAGATAAACGTATACTTATTATTTCATTATAATATTTGGTTGTATTTCTTTTTTTTTTTAATCATTCGAATAACAACATATGTATAATATAAAAGGCTTTTTTTTTAAATAGATATTTTACATGTATTAAGAAATAATCCATTCAATATTATAAATATTTAATAGCTTGTAGTTCATCTTTTATTGAATTTTTTTGTTAAAAGATTGACTTATTTATATAATTTTTATTTGAGAAAATGTTGATTCATATCATTATTTGTTAATTAAAAATAATTTCATTTTTCAGAATCATTTTATATACGTGATCGATTATGATTCAGGCATGTCATTAATTAGATCATTATTTTTATGAAAGAGAAAATGCTCAAATATATTCTCGACTTCCGAAAAAAGGCTCATCCATGCCGCGAAAATAGCATAGGTGAGTTAAACTTTTAATGAATATTATAAATGAACTTTTTTAAAAAAAATTGACGACAGATTTGAGTCTTTTAACCTCTATAAATTATAAGTAAATTCAACCACTTAGGTGTGTATTCCATTCAAGTAAGATTTACTTCATCATTTAATTTTTGTTTCTTTTCTCTTAAATAAAAGTTCTGCGAATATAACCCTTAGAGAAATTATTCTTCCATATAACGTTAGACTCTGATATAATATTTGCTCGTGTATTGACCAGCCTTAAATAAAACATTACATTATCATGTATGTTTTGCAAAATTACGAAGTTTTAGATTATAATCGAACGTTTTCTCACAAGATTTTAGTTTGTCCAAAAAAGATCTTTTAGACCATGATCTAAAAAGTTCATAAGTTGCAACGAAAATAAAAAGATTATTTACTAAACAATTAGCCCAAAAGATTTCACTTTCTGGCCCACTAACATAATTTTCTTCAATAATTATTGGAAAAATTCCATAAATTAATACATTTTAAAAAATAATTACTGATTTTAGCGATATTTTTTATTTATTATCATTTATAGCAATAATGTAATAAATCTGTAATATGTACTAAAAGTGACTTATGTATGCAATATATTTGAATTATAATTGTTTTTACAATATACTATGTTTGTTTGGTAAAAAATTGCCACATTGTATTATAAGTGTATTAAAATTTATGATAACTGTATTATCCACATTAAAAGTGGTCAAGTGAAAAAAAATATTATTGTTATAAATGGTAAATATTTTTTAATTATAGTATATTTATGTAAGTTTCCCATAATTATTTGTCATATATTATTTGATGAAAGTTTTTATTTAAAAAAATAAAATTACAGTCACTACCCTTTGGATGCGCACTCGAAAACCTACTCTTGTGCAGTAACTTGCAAACCACATAGAAGGATATAACCTGTATTAGGCAAGCTTATTATGACGAGCTCGACCGAGAAGACATTGATCCACCTCCCTTGTGAGATACCACACGTTGCACCAACTCAGTCACCCTTACGACTTACGAGTTTATTTGATCACAATATATATGGCAACTAGTTTATAGAACTCACTCAAATCAAATAATCAACAAGAGAACACTATTACAAGTTAGATTACTAAACAAGAAAAATGAGAAAAGAGAAACCCTAACTATGATACATTTTTGTACCTGCATATAACCTTACACCTAAGTACTCTATCATGCACATAAAAACCAGGCATAACCATGACCTTAACCTTGCTAGGACCTTGTGATCTTTGCCTATCCGCGAAGACGTCCTCCATGTAATGCATATCGAAAGTTCTATTCTCTTCCACTCGTAGAATCCCGAGGGAAGGATTGAACGAAAAGGCTAACAAATGCAGCAACCAGATGCACTTAGCAGCAACGAAGAACGCTTGGAGGAGTTGTTCAGGCCATGGTCTTGTCCAATTAAGCGTTGCGATAATGCAACTCATTTTCTGATCACAGAACTTACTGAACTCTTCACTATAGTACTTTGTACCTTTCCTCAACACCTCGTTCCAACTTAGGTTCCTCAGCGCGACAAATGATGAGAACTGAGCGTGGCGATCTTGTTGAGGGTCTAAGTGTTTTGCTGAGCCATTCTTTTGGAACACACAGTTTTCGAAGTCTTGAAAAAGTGATTGGTTTATGATGGATTCAATGTGGTATAGTACTGCTTTCGAGTACTTCGAGTTGAGAGATAGCTTGTAAGGTTGAAGCAAAAGGTTCAAGTTATCGGTTAACAAATTGTCTGTTGCTTCAATCTGTCCTATTAGAGTCTTGCTGAACTGTTTCACCGATAATCTTGACTCCGATACCATCTGTAAGAACCCTTCTAGCATTACCTCATCATTAACCGGGATCACATTTTCTCCGTCCCCATCGATGGATTTTCCATTAGGAAAAGTTCTTAGCTTGTTGGAGGATACAGGGGACTCTGTAGCTTGAATTGCTTGCCTTAAGGCCTTTTTCAGCTCTTCACAGTAAGTTTCTAAGTACTCTAACTTTTGCTTTAGCTCACCTAAAGACGACTTCATTCCCGAGACTTCAATCAACGCTGCATCTCTGCTCTCGTTTGCTTCCATTAGCTCTTTCTTCAACGTCTCGATTGAAACCATCCCTATATGGTGATCCTTTAAAACCTCATCGGATTGATCTGTTCGGTTTGGTGAAATCTCAACCTTGTTTTTCTTCTTTAGCTTAGGGAACAGCCACGACAAGTTCATCCCGCCTTTACTCTTTGGCTGCGATTGAACAGAAACATGTGAGTCCGTCAATGGCACGATGACATTCGAGTTCTTACCACTCTTGCTAGTACTACTACCACCACCATCAACCTCAGTACTAATTGTTGCAGGCTTACACTTGTTGCAAGATGAGATAGAGTTCAAGTCCCCTAATGAGTTTCTCCGAGACTTGATGTAACGAGCGATGGGAGAGGCTTTACGCGTAGTGACATGATCAGTACACGAGCTCGTGACCGATCTCTGATCATCAGCTGGACACATGTGGGGTTCTAAGTTGATCAGACTGTTAGTAAATCCATTTTTGAAGGTCGAATTCGCCTTTCTGTAATCCGATAAAACGGATTCATTGTTACCATTTACTACTCCATATTCATCCCAAACTTCAGCATAGTTTGGATTGTGATCTAAGTGTAGTTGTTTGTATCCTGGCAATGGTTCATCTTCATAGCTCTGCACACAAAATGTTGATTCAAAGATCATCAAAAATGAAGTGATCATAACCTATGTTGCTCGGACTCTCCAGAAATGTTGCAAACACTTGTCGTATCTTTCAAAAGAAAAGCACCTTTTTGGAGGTTACGACACGTGGCCATCGACTTCTTTTTGAAGAGTATGAGCAACATAGATCATAACTAGTCTTGATGAATATTAATGTTGATTCAAAGATCATTAAAAATGAAAAAAACGAAAATCGAGATTTCGACCTATAGAAGCTATAAAAACCTATGTTATGATGCTCGTACTCTCCAAAAATGTTGCAAAACTCCCATTGGATCCTTTAAACTCTTCAAGTCAGCCATGCACCTGATGACTTTTTTTAAGAGTTTGAAGGATCCGACAATGGCGTTGTAGCATTTTTAGAAAGTCTGAGCAACGTAAATCACAATAAATCTTGATCTCAAGTGAAAACAAGAGTGGCTAACTTGTTTTGGTACTACGTAATTTGGTGTTAATTTCACGTATAATCACTGATCTCTATCTGTATAAAGTAAGTCACAAAATTAATTTTTGTCTTGTTAAAATAACCAAAGTTCACTATAAGAGTAAAAGTCACTAAACTTTATCTAATATAACAATAAAGTCCTAAAACTACTATTGTCACATCAAATTAACTAAACTTTACTCACTATAACAATTATTAATTTTACTATTATATAGTTATAAAAAGTAGTATTGTGCAATATATACATTAAATACATGAATTATTAATTATATCATATTTATTTCAGGTTTGACATTTAATTCCTTCATTTAGAAGCAATATCTACATAAGATTTGTCTAAGCTTGAAGTCAAGATTATTTAATATTTGGCAAACACATAATATATTTTCATAAATCAGATAAAAAATGCAATTTGTACCAAAAAAGAAAAAAAAAATCATGAGAATTTACAAAAAAGAAAAAGTCTTACCTCCAGGTACAAAGCATATTACGTATACACCTCGACTCAAGTAAAACATATCAAAATCAATATATTTAAAAGTTAAAATCTTACAAAAAAAAAATCATATGTACAAAACGAGATAAAACATATCAAAATCAATATGTTTAAAAGTTAAAATCCTACAAAAATAACATCATAGAGCACAAATAATACATGTACACTCTAATAAAACATATTAAAATTAATATCATTAAAGGTGAAATCTTTACAACAAAAACATCATAATCGGTCTAATCTCATAAATGGGGTCCAAAAATAGTTATGTATACAGTCATACCCCTAGGTAGAGTCTTGTTTCAAACACACATCGACTCAAGTAAAATATATCAAAAAGTCAATATCTTTTGAAGATCGAATCTTTACGATAAGAAGAATATAAGACAACGTAATATTACAAGTGAAGTCTAAAAAATGTGGTGAATACACTAACACATCAAAGTCAATATCTTTAAAGATAATCTTTAAATTCTGAATCCGTCTCTCGTCAAAAACTAAACTTAAAGCCAACAAGGAGGAGGACTTACTGGTGTGAAAATAGGATAATCTTGAGAAGAAAAATGGTGAGAATGAAGTGAAAGAGTTGGAGAAGCAGAAGAAGGGAACTTCTTCATAGGACTATTCCCTTGTTGTTGTTGTAAAAGGGCAGCATGTAAAGCTCTTAATTCAATTGCTTTAGCAATTGCATCTTTAATTTCTTGTCTATTAACAAAAACTTCACAATTCTTGTTTTTGTAACTTGTAACCTCATCATATTCTTGAATTTTATTTGTTGATGATGATGTAGTAGCACTTGCCATTAGTGAAAAATGAAAGAAAAAAAATTTACTAGTGTTTTTTTTTTTTTTTGTGTGTGTTTTGTGGTGTTATGTATATCTACATTCTTGGAATTCAATGGTTGGTTTTTTTAGGGGTTTTTTTTTTATGATGGATTGTATGATATCTAGTGAAAGGAATTTTGGAGGACTAAAAAGAGGAGGGGGTGGGGGGTGGGGGGTGGGGTAGAAGAGAACAAGAGGGGTTTGTTTTTGTGGGGTTTGGTTTTGGGTGGGTGGGGGGTAGGGGGAGTTAAGGGAGTGGGTGGGGAGTGGGAAGAGGCTATTTTGTCTTGGTTCTTAAGAGTATTTAATGGGAATATGAGTGCATGTGAAGCAAAGAGGGAGAGGTGAGGAAACAAAAAAAAAATAGGAGGGGTAAAATGGTCATTTTGAAAATCTTATGAGGATTTTTGTTTGATTTCTTATTCGATGTTCGATATTTAAAAATACAAGTAAATACGAAGAAAAGAGGGAGAGGCGAGGAAATAAAAAAAAAGAGGGGCAAAATGGTCATTTTGAATATTTTGTGAGGATTTTTGTTATTTTTCATTCGCTGAGTCGTACTCGTTTTAAAATTCCGACTAATTCAGATTTCAAAAACTAGATCCTGATCGAAATGTCTTTTTTGATCAAACTAAAAATTAGCGTTAGACTATGATCTTAAATTTATTAAATTATGATTTCTCTTCATTAATATTATGAATGATCTATCGCAAACGAATTTCGAGTCTTCACAAGTTAGGAATAATACTCTATATACATCACTTTTTCTTATTTCACTTATATAATTTCATTGTTATTGATATTGCAAACAATAAAGATTAGACGATAATATACATTTTATAAGATTAAAAAATATATAAATAAATATTACAATCCAATTTAACATTATTCGAAAAAGTAATTTCTAAAAAAAATAGAAACAAAATATAAATGTCACTTAAATTTTAATTTATTCTTTTTGTGTTGATTTTGCAGCACTTGCGGTAATTGCCATTAGTGGAGAAGCAAAAAAAAAGATAGCAAAATAACTAATAATATTATAATTTTTCTTTCTTTTTTTTTTCTTTTTTTTACATCTATCTACATTCTTGGATTCAAATTTTTGGATTTTGAGTTTTTTTCTTTTATTTTTTTTAAAAAAATAAATTTCTTTTTTGAGGAATACATGATAGAATATGTGATATGATGGTGAAAGAATTTTGGAGGACCAAAAAAGAGAGGGACACAAGAGAACACATGCTTCTTTCTTCTCTCTTATTATTTTTTAATCGATATGAGTTATCGTGGGATGATTGACATCCTTCATTCTTAATCAAAGATCTCGATTTTATCCTGAAAATAAAAAAAGATCATAAACGTTAAAAATATCGCCCCTAAAAATGAATGTTAAACGCGTGAGTCCAAATTTTATCGAACTTTAATATAAATATCAGATACTGAATGAAAAATATGTGTATGTGGTGGGGTTGAGGAGAGTGGAAGATACCTAAAATCTTCAATCCTTCATTCTTAATCAGAGATCTCGATTTTACCCTGAAAATGAAAAAAGATTATAAATGTTAAAACTGTCGCCCCTAGAAATGAATGTTAAACGTGTGAATCTAAATTTAATCAAACTTTAATATAAACATCAGATACTGAACAAAAAATATTTATATGTGGTGGGGTTGAGGAGAGCGGAAGATACCTAAAATCTAATCTTATGAGCTCTTATTTGTCTTGGTTCTCAAAAGTATTTAATGAAAATATGAGTGCATGTGAAGCAAAAAGGGAGAGGTGAGAAGGATAAAACTTTGGGTGAGGAGGGAGGAAAAATAGGAAGGGCAAAATGGTCATTATAATATTATGATTTTTTTTTAGTATTTGGTGTTCGAAGTAAAAACTTATCCACAGTCGATGTTTAATAAATGTAATAATATGTGTTGGTTAGTAAATTGTTATCACTTTGATTATGATTAATTAATTAATATATATTTTCACCTTATTTTAATTTGAGAAAATTAATACTCTTTTAGTTTCTTTATAGTTGTCATGTTGCAATTTTCGAGAGTCAATTTGATTAATTTTCTAAGATAAATTAGATTATATTAATTTGATATTTTAAAATAAAATTTTAGATATCAAAAATTATACGGAAAGCACTATAAATTGTAACTTTTTTCATATTAATATGATAAAAAAATATATCATAAAATGCTAGTCAAAATTTATATTGTTTAACTCTCAAAAAAAAATTATGACAACTAAAAAGAAACGAAAAAAGTACTATTTAGTGGGATCACTTGGTTAAACCAAGTACATTTATATTTGATATTTTTCTAATGTTCGACTAATCTAAATTCACTAATTCGTGAATATATAATGATCGCGGTGTTCTACATGCTGGATCTTTAATTGAAGGGTGAGAAGAAAGTGAATATACCAAAAAAAGTTATAAAAATGTGTTTTTTTTTAAAAACACTTTAAATAAATAAATTTATTTTCAAATTTTGAACTCGAACAATGTAATTGTTTACCTAAAACGTTTTTTAACTAAAACGATATTGTAACAAAGCTCGATATTTAAAAATGAAATAATATATATCACTTTATTATAATCGTATTTTGATAATTTAAAATTATATTCAACTTACATATTTAGGTGAGATGTCATTTCCCCTCACCCCACCCCCATCACCACCACCCCAAAAAAAATGTGTAGACAAAATTAAAAAAGGAAAAAAAAATAAAAAGAGAAAAAGTAAAACTTAATAAAAAGGAATAATGAACTAAAAAACATCTTTTTTCTCAAACTAATGAAATTATAATGATGACAAATAGTGGAGAATGATTATTGAAGTTGACCCATTAAACTTTGATGTAAAGTTCATAAAATATGGAATTTAAAATTTATTGAAATTTAAATCAACTTATAAAAATTAAAATCTAAAAGTAATTAAGGGCAAATAGAAAGGTACTTTTGTTATATATTAAAGATACAATTAATATAATGATTGTTTTTTTGTTTGATAAATACATTAATTAAATCATACATATATCATAAAATTAAGCAATAAATTAAAATAAAATTATGTCATTAATTATGTATAATTAAGAAATAAATATTATACAGAAAACACACGTATTGAATTTATTTGTGATCAGAAAATCGCTAATTTATTATGAATGAATTTGACTTGTTAATAAATTTATTTTTATGCATTTCATAGAGAAACAACAATTTTTCATTAGTAACATTAATGATAAATTGAATGTGATATAAAACTTTTTTATGATAATATTTTACAGTATCGATAATATTTATTAATAGTTTCACGATCATTAACTACCATATCTAAAATTATCATACGATTTAGCGATATGGACTTAATTTTTGAATCTTCAACCAAACATTCGAGTTTGAGTCGTAAAAATAAAGAAGTGTTTATGTTAAATTAAGTGGCAAGTGGTGCAATGAAATAATAAAGTATATACAAATGTATATTTAATTAATTAAACTTAAAGGGTCAATGATACTTTAATTTAAATTTAAATATAATATAAACCAAATGGAATTCCAGGTAGGAAAATTTTAAAATATTTTATATTCAAAGTCCTTTAGTATCCCATAACTACTTTTTTTAGATAGAATATTTTTTATTGAAATTTAAAACTTATTAAATCAACCACTCCACCCCCTAAAAGTTGTGAGTTTGTCAAACCTCCACATGCTATAAAGTTTGGATCTTACTCTTTTTATCTCAATATTTTTTATCAACAAATTGACAATATCAGCGGGATTGTGGTGATCGAGCTGATAAATACTTTTTCATCGTTAATAAAGACTGTAAACTTTGATTTAATATCTAAATGGAAATTTATATTTACATGACTATCTATTTTTTATCTCCAACTTTACCAATTTTCAATCATAAATTTTAATTTTTGTTTTAAATTCCTTTGATCGTTGATCGAGCTGATGTGACGTAATAAGATTGATCAATGTTATGCGAAAAATACAACATAATATTGAAAAGGTTAATTAACTTTTATGTATAGAGTATTTTTAGCATATACACAACGAACGAGAATTAACAAATCGATAGCACAATTAAATTCAAGACTTATAAATTAGACGAAAAATAATTTTATCTTTACACCAAAAATAATAATCATGACATTATAGTACACTATGGTATAAGGTCCAATTAATGTGCATGTGTATATCAATTAATAGTTTTCTTTATTATACTTATTATTTTGCATATTTGACAATGACTTGAGCAAAAAAGATTATCACTTTGCAGTAAAACTTTTTCTATATGAAAAGAAAATACACTTTTTTACTTCAAAATGAAAAAAAAAAACTTTTTTTTTTTTACTTCTAGACATTCAAAATAAAGCAAACACTTTTGCTTTTAGAAAGAAAAAAAAATCATACTTTTGACCCTAATTTTATGATAGAATTTGTCAATCTAAATCATAAAAGCAAACTTTGAGTCTTGGATTCTAGACTTTTTTTTTAGAAAGGAGAAAATTAAAGTATCAATAAATACATGATAAAATGAAAATAATAATAATAATATAATAAAATAAATAAATAAATATTTGATTATATGACGAGAAAAACACAATCTTTTCAAGAGATTACAGTTTGAATTAAGAATAAAAAAATGATAAATTTTTCGAGTTTGTAAATTTTAAATATCAGATAATTTTCATAAAATACCAGAAATATTGAACTTCCTGAAAAAGCAAAGAGAATAGTACTTAAGTAGACATTAATTAATTAAATAGAATTAGCCAAAAAAAGGTTCATGAAAACCTATAAAAATTATAGCTAATGATCATTATGTGCCTACTAATTTTGGTCTGCAGAGTGCATTATTTGTCTATGTTTATATTTTTATATTCAAAATTATTTTCTAATCATTGATTCATGTGAAGATATTAATAATCATTAAAACATATATTTAATCTCCTTCCATTTTTTCAGAATTAAAAACATACCTAAAACCATATGTTTTTTTTAAAAAAAGAAATCTTTACTTTTTTTTAATGACACTTTTATAATTTAGAAATATTTTGGATTCAAAATTCAGTATATAATTATAAGTGAATAAAAAATAACGAATTTTAATCATTTCTTGAATCAACTTTATAACTTTTTTTATTGAGATTGACGCTCAAAAAATTGTAAATCTTCTCCCTTGCAATGGTAACTTTATTTTCAAAACTGAAATTCGATACTCAAAATAAATATCTCTAATTAAAAGTAAATAAACATATAGTAAATTATAAATACTCTACTACTTTCACTATCAAGACATATAAAAATAAAAAAGTATTAACTCTAATAAATTAAAAATAATTATTTGTATACCACAAATAACTGCCACGTGGACTCACCAGAAGGTTTGTCTAATCATCAAGGCATTTTTTGTATTTAATTTCTGGCAGAAAATGATATCACAACCTTCAATGTTTTGGGTCTACATGTGTGCACGTGACATGCTTTCATTAGTCACGTGCACTTCACTATTATTTTTTCGAACTTCCGATTCGATGTTCAGTGTCTATATTGAAAGTCTGATTAATTCAATTTTGTGATACATAAGATTCATTTAACAAGAAAAATGCTTTCGAACTACACTTTTATATTAAGGCTCAAATTTCCCCTCTAATCAAGAATGAAGAGATCTTTATCATGATGATAATAAGCAACGGGCATATTTAGAAGAGGGCGAGGATTTTCGCTCGAAGCCTCTTGATGAAAAACTAAATTTACGTATAGAAAATTTGAGATTGGCTCAGTGGAGACACTACATTTTATTTTTCGAGCCCTTTTAATTCTGCCATTGATTTTTCACTTGAAGCCTCTTGATGAAAAACTAAATTTACGTATAGAAAATTTGAGATTGGATCAGTGGGGACACTACATTTTTTTTTTCGAGCCCTTTTTAATTTTGCCATTGATAAGACGAATTAAAGGAAACAAATGATCACCAACTGTTCTGGTGAAATCATGAGTTGAAATTTCATATTTGATTTGTATAAAATTATTCTTAATAAGGAGTATCTTACTCTTAACAGAAGACGTTTTAATATATTTTCAAGCTCAATTAGATTATTATATAAATACTGAACGTCGAATAGAAAATAACCGAGTCATGAACTACTCCACTAGAAGTTGCAAACCTTATTCCTTATTTTATAATTTAGTAAATAATTTACAATAAAGCATAGAAAAAGATATTTGGCTCCATTTTCCTAGTTATATTGCTTTTAACAAATTTGTCTTGTTTTACTTGTTTCATCTTCTAATAATTTGGATTCCTATGACTTTGTTTCCATCACCAATATAATCTTTTTGTTTTGTTTTCTTTTTACTATAAACAAAGATTAATTTAATTAAGTTTATTAACCGGCTTGGTGATTATTTTTATGTTATAATTTTGTTACATTCTTATTTTAATAACAATTTAATTTATAGTATAGGTACAACTGTAATTCAAACTTTTAATTCTTTTGATTCCTATATCTATCTATCTATCTATATATATATATATATCGGAACCAAAAGAATTAAAATTAAATTCCGATTGTACCCATACTATAAATTAAATTGTTATTAAAACAATTAATATATATATGATATTGCTATCTCATCCCACATACCAAACGAGTCAAAGAGTTAAAAAGAGGTGAATGAAATGAAAATGAGAAAGGAAGGGATGATGAACTTAAAGCAAAATCTGCAGATTTATGACAGCATAATAAGCTCAATCAAGTGCAATATATTTCAGTACAGCAAAAACCCCATACACCAGATATCAAAAGTATTGATCATCAACATTTTGCAAATCCTGCACAGCTATAATGGTCGAACGATTACTGAACAATTTTACAACTGGAATTTGACATAAGGTCGTTGAAACACGAACAGTTTTTACAACGGTAAAGATGTATTGCAGCAAAAAACAGATGATAGTTTATAATTTACCCAGAATGTGTTGCAGACGAGGGGGTGTCAAACCGGTGAAAGAAAAGCAGTGTAAGAACCACCATTGTACTTCAACCCCTTTAAGAAACCTGAATTCATCTGGGAACAAGATTTGGTATTTGGGATACCGAAACAAAGGTTATCCTTGTCCATGGCTTCGGTTGCTGAAACTTGAGGATCAGAACGTTTCCCAGTAATGCCGAGACTGGCATTCAAGTTAACTGAAGCTGGCTCTGTGATAAAACTGCCAAGACATAAAATTTTGATGTAAGAAGGGGAATACATAAGTAAACAAATAGATAAAATGAAACAGCATCAGTACAATAGATTAAAACTTCTGAAAAGAATATAAACACAAAAAGTTGCTGGTTTAACCATTTGGACACTACAGTAAACTCATTTCAAACAAGCAGTTTTTTCGTAATACTGAAAGATTTCTCCCGGTTGGATTTTCACTATATGTTCTATCAGTGGTTCGTTTTGTAATCAAAATACCAGTTTCTGGATCTCCATAATTCACCAGTAACCCCAAGGGACATCCCCTTCCAACCAGTAAACAACACGCGTTAATAGACTACGTGCAAAACTATGTTATTGAGAATGAAAGATAAAAAAAAGGTAAAAAATGTTATTAGACAGTATACCTAGCCTCAAAACTTGTGCTGTTAGAGCAGAAAGCATCACATATAGCAGAGGTTACCCATGGGGCAAGGTATCGGCCCTTAATTTCAACACTATAGCACATCCCAGAAGATGGTTGTTGATTAGGCTCACAAGTCACATTTGACTCCATTCCTTGAAAAGCTGCCTGATCAATTCTCCTGACCTCCTTGCATTTGACCTGGAAAGTAGGTAAACTAATATCTATTTAACACACTTGTAACACCATAACCAGCTTAAGACGGAATATTTTGAGAGATTATACAGGATAAGACATTTATAATGCAATAACGAGATCAAGACTAACATTGAGAAATATATTTTTAATGTAATTAAATAATAGCCACTTCCATTGAAGGGCAATCAAGAAACAGTGTTATATTGAGTCCACTCATAAGGTCTTTATTACAATAAGACAAGGACGATTGCAAATGTATGCCCAATTAAATCCACATACATATTGTCTTATACTAATCATACTGTACCCATCTTATAATCATGTATGATCTTATCTCCATATAAACGACCCTAAAGTATGGCCCGAGCCAACTACCAGACAAGATAAATGAAGAAACAAGATTATGCAAAAGTCTTAAACCAACCTCAGGAGCAGTGAGTGCAGCATTCTCAAATGGGATAGGTGAATACAATTCAGGGACATCCACACCAGTTAGAGAAGTCAAGAAATATCTGAAATTTTTGAAAAATGCTATTTAGTGGTGAAGATCATAAACAACTATAATATGATGGAATGAAGTCGACTAAACATTCGTCATCAATTACGGATTTACCGATAGTTCAACAGAAAGTCATATAAAGAATGAACATTCTTATTTCCAGTGAATGCCAGCAAAGAATCTGGCCTATTATCCACATCGCACATTGCACTTCGACGCCTAGTCTGCACAAAACATTATATTCACCAGTTAGAAAATATAATATAATAAACCAATATATAAATGAAGGTCCTCCTTTTTACAGCTTAAGTTTTTAAATCAGGTTATTCACACAACAAATTAAACAAGCAAAGGCCCTTAGTTTGGCCTCACCATCACCTACTATTGAAATATTTCCATGTGGTAGGCCAAAGAAAAAAAAATCACAATTATGTGGGGTGGTCAGTACTGCGAACAAAATTAAGTAAATAATAGTATCTCGTCTATGATAGTTAAGCTTTTAAAGAAAGCAGTTAACATACCTCTACAATATCAGAAAATCAAGGTAAAAGGGGAGACTAAATAATCCACCAGTGGATACACCATGAGAGTTTCTAGCAAGCAGTAGACTTATCGTAAAGCACAATTCATCACTATAATTATTCCAAGATTTCCACATTAAGAAAGTTAAGTTCATCAAGGCAAACAAAGACAAGACATTAAAAAAGATACTCAAAGCGTTGGACAATTCTCCCTTCCCTAAAACTTGGAATGAACAAGTCAGTCCAAGAATCGGAAATCAATAAATACCAAAGCTTTGCAGGCAAATTTCACTGCTGGATATATTTATCCAGGTGAGTATCAACAACCTAACATTTTACCTGGCCCAGATTTTGTTTCTCAATCTCTGAAAGCTCAACCAATTCTTCCGTATTAAGCTCCTCCAACTTTGAGTGGCAAAGCGGCATAGAATAAGAAACATCCTATCACAAAAGATTGCAATACATAATCAGCTTTACAAATTATGTATCAAATAAAAACACATACAGAGTCAGAAGATAGGAAATGTGTTTTTCCCTTTATTTTATTGTAAAAGCTGAAGATGATGTTCCAGCACAGTATATCAGTACTGTATTACAACAACATACCCACTGTAATCCCACAAAGTGAGGTCTAGGGAGGGTAGGGAACACATTAATCTTACCCCTATCTTGGGGTAGATAGGCTGTTTCCAATAGTATATAGTATTACAAGTGCCTAAAATTGGTGCTGAATCTTAATGAGCTAAAAAGATGATGAGTGGAGTGAACACAAGAAAACAGATGGACTGTTTGGCTTTCCACAACCATTGAGTTAAACAAATAAAGTTGGGGAAAATTATTTGAAACCGACGCTGTGTAACCATCTCATCTAAAAGCTAAAATTGTTGGAGAGCAATTTTTTTTATTCACTACATTATTTTCTCAACACCCATATTCAATACAACAACACTGTAAAAATTGACACCAAATAGGCCACAAAGAGCAGGATAATACATGATAATGCTTGAAGAATACCTTGAAGATATAAGCAAAATAAGAAGTGTCATATACTTACATGTTCTTTGAGTAATGACCTCAAACCCCGGGTTGACTGAGAAATATATGCATTACAAACATATTTGTTCTCCTCTGAATAAGAACTGGTGAACATGATCACAAACTGAGCAGTGCAAACTGCAAAATTTAGAACAGAGAGAACATGAATACATAAAATTCAGATCAATGTAACGAGGCAGAAAAAAGGTACTCCCCACATTTCAGCTTATATTGGTGTTAGACTATGCAAATAAATTAGTAAAGAATTTTTTGTTTTTTTGAAAAGTACCCTTAGAACTTTTTGCCTTAAACATACCATGACATTTCAATGGCTACGAGAACAAGCTATTCAGAGCAAAATGAGAAGTTTAAAGTTTTCCAAATATATAAATGAGTCATACTTTGTCAAACAGACTAAAAAGGAAAAAATATCATATAAAATGGAACAAGGTGAAAAACCCTTGAGCTATCATGAAGTTGTATCCACAAACAATTGCATCTACGTTCAGTTGTACAAAGTAGTTACAGTACAGAATTAAAATAGGATGGTTTACTCATTTATGCTAGATTATGCATCACCTCATTAAAGGAAATCCATTCTAATTTAAGAGTTGCCTTCGTGGGTTTTTTGGGAACAAAGTGGGGTAGTTGGGCAAAATAAATATAATCATTGGAGTGGACTGTCATTAATGCCACCATTCAGAAGTTCTTCAAAGGACATAGGCAATACAAACTTTAGTATGTGTTCTTAAATTGACTAAGAATAGAGCTCTCAAAGGCAAGTTATGTACAAGCCAAGAAAGTTAACTAACATCACAAGTACCAAAAACCATTAAAGTTAAACAACAATTACCAACACATAATATGGAAAATGAACATGAAGGACAGAAGAGTAGGTAGTAGAAACATTTCTTCCTTCTGAAATATAATCTGCTGGAATCACTTTGAGTAGTTTCTGTCATTACAAGCAACAGGGGCAGATCTATTAAGGCCTGTGGAGGTGCCACTTACAAAGCTATATTTATGTTTTCACAAAGGACAGTAGTGGAAAGTATAGTTTAAATTATGTCCTTGAATTATTTTTCTTAATAATTGTGCATTGCCTCACAAATCAGTTAATATGGAATAGAGGGAGTATTTCATAAGTGTGAAATCACATGAAATGTGAAGAAAATAAGAACTGCATGTCAGTTATAATGGAAAATTGAAGGTGGTCATTAAAATGATCATTACCGTAGAAGATGCTGCAAACATTCTTCCGAAGCATGTAATATAAACTTCGAAACGAATCCTGCCATGCTAGCTGCCTTTCACTTAAAAAGTCCAGTTGCCCTAGAATTAAAAGACAGATTATACGGTCGGGAGCGAAGACAGTAAACAAAGGTAGGACAACAGAAGAATCCAGCAATACCTCCCACTGAAGCAGACAAGGTTAAAGCTGATATAACTGAAGGCGGTAGAGGAGACTGAGGATACATCCAGGAATGCAATGACATTGGATTAATCGCTTGGGAAACAGAAGTCACTTCAGATAAACTGGTCATCTTTAGTTTCGTGAAACAATTAACTGAGGACCTCGCCACCACATTGTTAGCGCCACAATTGATCAACCTATGAAACCTAAAGGATCATAGAAGACTTAATTAACCTTTCCAAAACAACATCGAGGGACATAAGAGAAGAAAAGTACTGCATAACAATTAATAAGTATAGATAATACACAGAAGAAAAAATAAACACTACTCAGATGTTAGTCTTTAATTTACTGTTACATAAGAAACATACAAAAAAGTGTCAATGTGTTAATATTGCATGAGTCTAAAAAAAAAACACCTTGGACAAGGGCCCAAAACACGGTCAGCCACATTCAGAATTCTTTTCAGCATTTCTATAAATGGACACATTTTGACAAGCGACAACACTAACCTTTTTATTTTGGAGCACATTTCATGGCATGGCTGAAGCGATATGTACATCTCTCATTTCTTATTTGGTTATGCCAGACATGGTTTGGTTTAGCGACATGCCATCAAGTCTTACTAAAGTGTGTGATACGAGTCAACTACAAACTCTTGTGAAAGAAGTCGTATATATCAGACACTTCATTTTTTTTTGACAACAGTAACAGATATATCAGATACTTCATTATAAACTTAGACCAACATCATAAACAAGCTCTGTCACTCCAGGTCCAGATAGTGTGAGTATTTAAACTATCTTGTCTTATTTGGTGGTAAATAAACTTCCTGAGAAGCACAGTTTCTTTTAAAAGTTAACACAAACAAAAGCACACGGACAGTTTTTCCGACAATTAAATGAAGGCATGAATCGATATCAAAATGGCTCATTAAATAACAAATTCAATTAACTAATCACTCACCAATTAATGGAAGATGAGGATACAACTCGTATGTTAGTTTTCATCGTCAAATCCAATGGGGTCATCTTGCATGGGACATGGAATTCTGGGCAGAAATTTTTTGACCTAATACCACCATCAGTTTCAAAGGATTCAGCAATTTTAGCAGCAGCACCTAGATGCTCATGAGTAGCCAGTCCTCTTAAGGCTTTATCCTACCAATGCAAGATAAAAGGTTAATTCTTAGCTTATCAAAAT
Organism: Solanum lycopersicum; assembly: GCF_036512215.1. Classification (NCBI taxonomy): domain Eukaryota; kingdom Viridiplantae; phylum Streptophyta; class Magnoliopsida; order Solanales; family Solanaceae; genus Solanum; species Solanum lycopersicum. The sequence continues at coordinate 1,640,478 of NC_090800.1, forward strand.
TCAAAGTATACAGAAGGATTGAAGAGGATAAGTGCAGGCAATAGTAATTACCATATCAACAGTAGACAAGCCATGTACATCTACACTACCCAGTGACAGCTCAGTGACACTGCGGAAAGTATTCTCACTGCACCTTTCGCTTGTGCTACAAGTTTCAGTAGCATGATCTTTTCCAGTTACACTTGAAGCAAGAGAGAATTTTGGGCTTTTGATGACAGTATACAAAAAAATCATTAAATCAGCAGCAAGAAGAAAGAATAGCCATTACATTCTACAAACATTGAATACAATTCTGTGCCTTTACCATTTAGATCGCTGTTGATTCTCAGTAGGGAAAGCTGAAGGAATAGAACAATTTTTAGTGTTATCACTATTCTCTGCTTGAAAATTTTCCTGCCAGCAAGAAAAATACAAATATGTGAAACTTGTGTAGATATATAATGAGTTCTTAGTGGAGGAAACACACAAAAGAATTACTCCCTTTATTCAAGTTTATGTGACGCTTTTTCTTTATTAGTAAATTCTAAAAAAATGACATATTTCTATTTTGGATCAACTAACTTTGTACTTCCCATTTACTGTTAACGAGAAGCTTTTACAGTAATGCAAATGTATGTCATGTTTAAGATCATAAGTTTCAAAAGTTTTACCGCACAAATATTATGGCATGGTTAAGACCACCAATTTCAAAAGTCTTTATTTCCTTGAACTTTGTGCCAAAACAAACTATGTCATATAAATTGGAATGGAATGAGTATCAGCTAAAGCATTTGCTGAATTACATAGATTCCCTAAAAATATATACTTTGAGAAAAAGTAAAGTAAACCGACCTTGCCATTTTCTTTTATTGAAACCAATTTAAGCCTGATGCTACTTTTTCTGGCAGGAAATAGCTCGTCCACACGAGTATCAACATATCTAGGGTTCTTCGATACATCGCATCTCTTGGGCCCTGGGAAAAGACCACTGCTTTCAAACAAGTGGATGAACTTTATGAGTTGCACTCAAACAAATAATAATACATCTGGGAACAAAAATTACCTCATTGGGCCACCATTAGGGACTGTTGATTCATCCACAAGCTCCACAATATTCTTTTTCTTCAATTGTTCTCCCTATCAAATTCAGTGTTGTCAAAGACAGATGCTCATAGTGAGAGATTAGGTCTAATTAGAAATTCTGACAGTTATTTTTATTGTCAAATTTTATCTTGAAAATTAACAAACATTTAATTTATGTGTCTTATGGTCATTCTTTCAATTGCTTAAACAGATTTACCCCAGGGGATTCTACTCATACAAATAAACCACTAAAGCAAAATGTACACTCCTACTACTCATCCAGGAAACAGGTAAACAGCAACAACAACATTTAATACGACAAGGGCCCAATAGCTACACAAGCTAACTTCCTACAATCATCCATTCCATTCATTTCTAAGAATCCAAGTCAAGCCACTAAAACACTTCTCTTACCACATTATTATGTTAGCATGAACATATAACAAGGGAAGCATAAGAGCAACAATACAATTTTCTCCGTCTGACCTATATACATCACGGGTTCAAACTGTGGGGAAAACTTACTAATTCTTGCAGTAAGCTAGGTTATCTACGTCACACTCATTTGGCTGCAGACTTTCGACATACCCTGCGTTAACACATGTGATGCTTTGTGCACAAGGCTACCTTTTTATAGTTAAGTTATTATGCAAAAAGGGTGTAAAAACAGCCGGTTAATTCAAACAGAAAGGACCTGAATACAAATGCTCTCTCCACCCACAAAATAATGACAGTATACCTCAAATCCATACAAAAAGATCTACTTTCATATAAAAAACTGAAACTTTAGAGTTAAATCAGAGATAAAAAAATACTCACCCGCAACTCCGATGGAGTTTTTCGTTTCAATGTGGTAGTAGTGACCTTAGAACTACCACCACCAAAATTAAGTGCATCTGATTGATGTACCATACCCGCAGCAGCAACCTTCGCAGCCATCTTCTTCCACTTCAACTTTAGCAAATACAACCAAAACAAATTGTTCAAAAACCTAACAACCTAAATATTCGAATCATCTATTGCCCTCGATAGCATTAAGAGTGAATCGACGGCACCGGTAGAGGCTGAGACACGGCGGAGTGATACCTCCGGTAGGGGGGAAGAGGAATGGTGAAAGAGGGAAAATGAAATTGGAAATAAGGGATTTGGGGGATTTGAAGATTTTCAATTTCCCTCGCAACTGTTTCGGGTTAACGGGTACCGGGTCGGGTATGAGACACTAAATTCAAAATGTTTATATTTTTAATTGCCACGTCATCCAAATGAGTCGGAGACTCGTAGTACATCGATGAAATTATTTTATTCTTAATCAGAAGCTGTAGATACAATATTTGATTTGAGCATACCACCTATAGTTTGTACTTCAAGTGTAATCATACTGACGATGAAATTGCTACATCATTCAAATGGATCGTAGAGACATATACTCGTAGTGCATTGATGAAATTATTTCATTCTAAATAAGAAGTTTAGATTCGATAGTTGATCTTTTTTTAAAATAGTGACAATGAAATTGCCATGTCATCCAAACGTGTCGTAGACTCTAATAGTACAGTCATAAAAATCATTTTATTCTTAATAAAAAATCTTAGATTCAAAGTTGATTTGAACATACCATAAAATTTATATTTATGTGGGTCATTATTTTCATATTTTGCATTTCATTTTTTTTATTTTAGAGAAAAAAGTTTGAAATACCATCAAATTTTGATCAAATTTGCTATTAATTAGGATATCATATTTTACGAAGTATTAAATTTGATATCGTAATAGCAATTTCGATTAAAGTTCGAATTTCACGTATTATAAGTTTGAATTTATTTGTTTTGGCTACCATATAATATTATACCGGTCCGCTACTCTACTACTGTGAATTTACCGGCGCCGCTGCTGCTCCACCGGAACCGTTTTTCCGCCGCCGTCATCAAAGCTACCATTTTTTCCGGGGAAAACTATCGCTTTCTTTAATCAAGGTTGAAGAAGAAAAAATTTGAAGCACAGCTATGATCACAGTAATCATTTTATCAAACACATAGAATGCATTCGAGAGTAGGGTTTCTCTTAGCATGCACAAAAAGGAGGTCTTCTTCGTCTACGTTTCTTCTATCTACTGTGTTCTCTTCTCATCAAAATCGGAAGATATTTGTTGCTTGTCACCGTCGGATTTTGATTGGTAGTGATATAAGTAAGATTTATTTCTTCGAAGAATCGAATTTTCGTGGATTGGGACAGCTGCGTGGGTTTTGCAGATACCCTGGTATAGCAGCTTTAGAGCAATTCTCCGATGATGAGTATGAATGCGACTACGAAAATCATCCGGTAAGGTTACAGCTAGCTTTAAACATATAAAGTTGTTTTCTTTCATGCTTCAAAATTGTGGTGATTTACTTATGCTATGTGGTTTCTGCTGTGGTGGTTGTAACTTGTAGTGTGTTGCTTTGCTTTCTACCCTATCTGTTTTTATGATGAAGATTATTGCATTATTTTGTTGTTACTGTTTTCCGTAGTAGTTGCTATATTTTGTCCTCTGTCGTTTTCGCTTTTTGTATTTGCTCTGATTGCTCTACTCGAGTCTAGGCTCTTTTGGAAACAGCCTCTCAACTGCGTACATACACTCTATGCTTGGTTATGTTTATTTGAATTTCATATTGACTTTAACTTTGGAAATTAACACACATTGATTAAGATGTTTAATGTTTTAAAATGCTTTTTGTAATTCGGAAATTCAAAAGGGGAAGTAACATTGTTTTAATACTGTTTCTTCAAAAGAAGTCTTTTTTTTCAACATTGGGCTGAAGCAGCTTAGGGGTGGGTAGTATACGGCCACGGGAAAAGTGATTAGAAAAATTAGTTTTAGCTTCATTTCTTACTTAAAGCTAGCAACTTTGAGCAATTCTCCATTTTGAAACCTTTAGTTAGTCTGGAAGGAAGGGATGAGTTTAATGGTCACATCACCTTTAGCGGAGGACCAAAGGAGTATTAGTTTTTGGAATCACAAATTGTGTGGGGAGAATTCGTTGAGGATGTCTTTCCCAAACATTTACGTACACCTTTTCAAACCAAAGGGGGTCAACAGTCCACCAGACTAGGAGATGGAAGAGTGCCAAAGGGTATTGGATAGTTAAATAATGGAACTCATAAAAAATGATAATTTAGTTGTGTTTTCCACCATTAACTCAAAAATCTGATCTTTTAAATGCTATTTGTAATTTGGATAATTGAAATAGGAATCAACATAGTTTTAATACTATTTCTTCCCTTTTTCTCCGGGTCGGGCCGAAGCAGCTTAGGAGTACTGGAAAGAAGATTAGAGAAATAGTTTTAGCTTCAGTTCTTACTCAAAGCTAGCAGCTTTGAGTTATTTTCAGCTTTGAATCATTTAGTTATTGTGGATGAAACATTTACAGTGTAGTTGTCTTGAAAATTCTGAATTTTCATTTTCTGTTCGCGATGTGATTGGGGAGGAGTAAGGGTAGTGTCAATGGTTACAAGAGATTACATTGTGGGTACATAACATCCCTCTCTTTTTATGTTGTCCTTTACTATAGAGAAGCCACTTGAACTGGTCAGCATGTACAAGGATCGTTTCAGTTGGAATTTTCTTACCTCTTAAAATAATGTTAGGCAGTTTTTTTGGTTTTTGTTAGCTCTCTGTTCTTAGCAGACACTCTTGTACTCAAGCTAACCTTTTTAACCTCTCCTTTGATAAGCCAAATAGATTGGTAGTGGTCTTAATTTCTTTCAACAAATACTTACAATTTTCAATTATAGTCCTATGAGAGTGATACCGCATGTCTTCATAGATAAGCTCCACTTTTGTTGATCATATGGTGAGAGGAATGAAAGAGCTCTTGAGGGAGTACAGAAAGACTTTGTATACTTGAGGAATAACCTATTTTCCCTTTTTTCTTTTTGGTGCACCCTTATGATTTTTACATGTATGATGAGTGGGTGTTATTTGTAGAAAACCATGTCCTCTTGTAAGGTTTTCTACCTTTGGTGTACTTCTTGTATACGGGCAAGTTTTTGCCCTTAATGAAATTTATTACTTTATTGAAAAAAAAAGAAGGTTGACAACAACTAGGCAATCTGTTTCTATGTCCAATTCTTTATAGCCTAGTTCTTCTGCTAATTTTAGTCCTTGTTTGATGCTCCATGCTTTTAAGTTAGGCTTGTGGTAGGCTTTATCTTACCTGAGTGCCTGCAATTACTTCCATTGATCATGTCTAAAAATTCCTCCAAAAGCAGCTTCTCCAACTTGAGTCTTGACACTGCCATCAATATTCAATTTGATCATGTGTTATTTAATACCACCAACCAAAATCTGCTTTGCTTATAAGATATTGTTTCTTTTGCAGCCAATGAAACATTGTATTGTTTTACTTTTGAAGTTTATTCTCTGGGTGTTTCTGTTACTTGCATGGAGATAGTATACTATATCCTTTTATTTTATGTTCTTCTAAAAACAATATGCACGACAGTTGCAGTTGGTATGCATATTTGCCCATTTAATGCTACAAAAGATCATGGAAAAGAGTAGGGTGAGTTGACTTGAAATGCGTACATGGACTTCTATTTTAAGAGATTCTGTGGCTTTTGAAGGGCTTGACGGTGGATTTTGTTGTCAGTGGTCAACTGCCATTGGTTTTGTTTGTTGTAACTTAATTGAAAAGCCAAGAAAATGTAAGGAAAGAAGAATGTTGATCTATTTGTCTTTATTGTGTGTGCGTTTTGTTTCTTCTTCTTTAATAAATTCATATGTATAATTCAATCATAAAAAATAAATAAAATTTCTGTGCAAATTATTTCTTGTATGAAAGATTTATCAGTTAGAGCTTACTTGGGGACTTTGAGAGTTCAATGACAGGCTTCGTCATCAGTGGCCAATGTAGATGAGTGGAAATGGAAACTTAGCCTGCTGTTGCGCAATGAGAAGGATCATGAAATTGTATCCAGAGATAAACGGGATAGAAGAGACTATGAACAGATATCCAACCTTGCTAAAAGGATGGGTCTCTATAGGTATGGAAGAATGTTGTTGATGATTTCTCGACACGCTTTTTGTTATCTTGTTTCGTGCTTTATTTACTCTCTTCTTTTTGCATCTTGCAGTGAAATTTATGGGAAAGTTGTAGTGGTGAGCAAGGTTCCTCTTCCAAATTACAGACCTGATCTTGATGATAAGCGGCCTCAAAGAGAGGTAAGAGTTATCTCCTTAATCGTACAATTATTTCCTTCTATTGTTACATGTTGATGAGGACTTAATATCTATATGTAGAGTAACAATTGGAGAAACAAACTTCTAAGTTGGCACTTGGATTTGGTTTTAAATTTGTGTTAAATCAAAAGAGTAAATTGAGATGTAGTTATCTGAGATATGTCCTTGCAGAATTTCGTGCTGTTGAACATTCTTGATTTGCTCTCAAGTTTAGTAAGCAGAAGCTGAATTTTTGATTGCATTGATGCAGGTAGTAATCCCACTAAGTCTGCAAAGGAGAGTAGAAGGCTTGCTTCAAGAACATATTGATAGAACACAACTCAGCAGTGGAAAAGATGACAACATTTTAGATGGTACTAAGTCCTCTGATATAGTCACAGATGCTAATATGGATGAAAATCCAGATTCATTCTTAGATGGCTCTGTCATGGAGAAGGTTCTTCAGAGGCGGAGCTTACGCATGCGTAATATGCAGAGGGGTTGGCAGGTCTCTTTCTGTGTTTCTATTTTTATTGTGTTTTTCTTATATTCTGTGGAAAACATTGCTCGTTTCAAATGCATTTCGCATTCTATGTTCCAACCTTAAATTTAAAGATAAAGGATGTTGGCTCACACTAGCAGCCTCTTGGAAACATCTTCAGGAGTTAGAAGTAATCTTAACATTGAGAAGTCTTATGATCATGTTAATTGGAAGTTCTCAATCAACTTGCTCAAGAGGGATTTGGTTAGGAAATGTCAGAAGCACTGTTAAAATTCTGCCCTAGTTAATGGGCCACCAGTGGGCTTCTTTGCTGCTCAAAGGGGTCTATGATAACAAGACCCTATTTCTCCTTTCCCATTTTTATTGGTGATGGAGTGCTCCAGTCTTATGTTGTCTGTATCATAGAGGAATGGCTGGATAAATGGTTTCAGTGTTCATAACATCACCCACAACATTCTATAGATCTTTCACCTGTTGTAAGAAAATGCTACTTTGGTGATGTGTGATGCCGAGGTTGATCAACTAAAACATGTGAGGGTGTTTCTAGTAGTTTCTGAAGCTTCCTCTTGGCTTGAAAAAGTTGCTTATATTCAGTTAATAAAGTTCCTAATTGCTGCTTTCTGTCTCCACCTAGGCTGTCAAGTTGTTTTACCAACTAATTATCTTGAATTGTCATTGAGACCCAAGCATAAAGCTCTATAACATGTGGGAAGTAGTGTTGGAGAAATATGAAAAAGTTTAGCCGGGTGAAAGAAACAATATCTACCAATATTTTCTCGGGAAGGAAGATCGGTTCTAATTATTAGTGTGTTGGATTCATTTTCTACGGATGTAATATCTCTGTTAAGAACTCTCCTGTTCAGAAGATGAGAATTGCATGAAAGTTCTGGAAACGAGTATGTGGTTGTGGATGTGTAGGTATACTAGGAGAGATAAGATTAGGAATGAAGATATTCGGGACATGTAGGAGGGACTTTGTATTTGACAAGATGTGGAAGGTGCGATGGTTTGGGCATGTGAAGGGGAGATGCGCAGATGCCCGGGATTGGTACAGACCACTCTACAGTGAGTTACTGTGGTGGAATACTATATGTCCATACCTGTATGCATTTGGTGGATTGCCTGGACGTAGAAATGGGTGATGCTTTGGAAATTCTGCGAGCTCCAACAAGATAAGTGTCTAATTGTATGTTTTTGTTTTGCTTATGATGTAGGATGGAACATGTAAATGAAGCTAAAATGGTTCTACAAACATTACAATCCCTACAAGATTAGACGGGGCAGTACTGGTTTTAGTCAATACAAACGAATTTTACCTTTCTCAAAAAGAAACAAGATTAGACGGGGCACACTTGTTGTTTTTTCTTTTACTACATTGTACAAATATGTTCTGTTCTAATTTATAAAGTTACTTTGCCTTCCACAAAATATTCATGCTCATCATAGTTTTAACAGATCCCTATATGGCCTGCAATAGTTAGCATTCTATTGTCCTGAGGTGAACTCTTTTTGTCCTTCAATATCAGTATCAACAAACTTTTGTTGGATACATATTCAATGTATTAATGCTTGTTGGATTTATTTCTCGCAGGAATCTCCTGATGGCAACAAAATGCTAGAATTCCGGAAATCTCTTCCTGCATTTAAGGAAAAAGAAAGGCTGCTCCAAGCAATTGCACGTAATCAGGTCTTACTTTGATAAACTTATTATTCTTTCTCTGTTCAATCAAAGCATGTATGGTGATTGCATATGACTGACATGTAGCCCAAGTCAATGCCCTTTATTTATTATGAAAGATGTGGTTGTGCTGGAAGGTTCTCTTGCAAATTGCTAGTCATTTTTGGTATTCTTGAACTGCTGATCTTTTAAAATGCATCTAAGTTTTTGCTCTCCTATTTGCACTAGCAAGAAACTCAAGCCCCTTAATAATTTAGTGATTGTGCTTATAGACTAGTAACGTTTAACTGATCACATTAACTGGTTTGATTTATCTTATATTTGGAGGATGTCCAGGGAACAGACTAGGACATATTCGTAGTGCATAAACCTCTTTTAGCATTGGGATAAACAGAGAAAAAGACACAGTTTTATAATTATTGGACGTGATGATTCTTGATGTTCGTGAATTGCAGGGTAGGAATGCAAGGAACTTAGAATTGTCTGTGATGTGTTAAATTTGTTTTATGTCTACTTAGTCCCGTTTTGATTATTACAACAGGTGGTAGTAATTTCTGGCGAGACAGGATGTGGTAAGACCACTCAACTGCCACAGTACATTCTAGAGTCAGAGATAGAATCTGGCCGTGGAGCATTTTGTAGCATAATTTGTACGCAACCTCGAAGAATATCTGCTTTGGCTGTTGCAGAAAGAGTGGCTACAGAAAGGGGAGAACCTCTTGGTGACTCAGTATGCTACTATTCTTCTCTGCTCTGAATCTTTTTTTTTACAGGCTTTTGGTTAAGCTTTCACTGGATGAGACAGTCATAAAAGTTGAAATTTTATTTGTTACAATTAAATTTGGAAGCTTCTTTATGTTAGTTGCTGTTCTTCACAGAATATTTTTGGTAGGTTGGTTATAAAGTGCGATTAGAAGGGGTGAAAGGAAAAAATACACATTTGCTATTTTGTACGAGTGGTATTTTGCTTCGTCGTCTTCTCAGTGACCGCAATCTTGACGGTATAACCCATGTTTTTGTTGATGAAATTCATGAGCGAGGCATGAACGAAGGTAGCTGAATTGGCAACTTAGGTCTCTGGTTTGGTTTTCTTCTGAAAGCTGCATTGATAATTTGCTTCATATTCTTTGTCAGATTTCCTGTTGATTGTGTTGAAGGATCTTCTTCCACGACGCCCAGATTTGAGATTGATTTTGATGAGTGCTACTCTTAATGCTGAATTATTTTCCAGTTACTTTGGAGGAGCGCCTATGATTCACATCCCAGTAAGCTGCAACTTGGATCACCAGTCTGTTAGAGTTTATACATGTTATTGGTGTTTGTGTACTAGTTTCAATGATAGTAGTCGTTTTTACTCTGCCCAGGACTCTTTGATTCCCCTATATGTTTAATTTTTGGAATTTCTTGATGTAGATTAAAAAGAACGAGCTTTCCAGTTTTCTACCTTTAGATAGGCGCATATATGCAAAGTGTTCATCTTTTTGTATAATTCTCACTTCACTTGAGATTTCTTATTCATTTTTGTTTTGTTATGTAAAATTTACCATCAATTAAGGTCATAGCATGTTGACTTTTCATTCCAGAATAACTTTTATCTTTCTATATTGTTTTTGTTAAACCGGGTTTTAGGCTGCTGAGCTTTGCTGGCTTATTTGACATATTATGTTAACTTTTGGCGTTTTGTATGATGTAGGGCTTCACATATCCTGTAAGAGCAAACTTTCTGGAAGATGTGCTGGAAATTACGGGATATAAGTTGACTTCATTCAACCAAATTGATGATTATGGCCAGGAGAAGATGTGGAAAACACAAAAACAGTTAGCACCCCGCAAAAAAAAAAATCAGATAACTGCTCTTGTTGAGGTTGTTATTCTGTCTGCTTTGTGTACATGAGATGATGAACTTCCGTATTTGCTAGTTATGTATTGTCTTCTTTAGTCCATTTCTGTTAGATTTTCAGCTTCCTTTATAATCTTTTTACAACTTTGCTCTACGTTTTTTTTCCGGTGCTTGTTTTCTGATTGCCGTTTCATTTTCTTTGATGTCCCTCTCAAGCTATGAACATCTAATAGGGAGAAAAAATCATAGTCTTTTCTTATTTTCAAAATTTGGAAATGAAGACAGTGAGTGATTCAACTGAAGTTTGAGCTTGTTTATTGTATTGAATAAGGTGTTCCTCATAGATCAACAAACCATATGATAAAAATAAGAGATGGAAGTTACATTTCTTCATATGCTAACATGTTAAGGCCATGAGGGAAGCTAAAACCCCTTTCTTTGACCGTTAAAAGGTGCGTGTCATTTCCTTCAAAAGTAGTATAGTTTTGGAGGATTTGACATGGGTGCGGCAACAAGTTTGGAGAGTCCGAGCGACTTAGCTCCTTTTTGTGTAATTATGTGCCACTTTAACATACTTTTCTCTTATGTCGCCTTTCAACAAAAAAGACTTGCCATTCCATCTGCATGAACCATTTGGTATTGTTCTCACAGATATTTACTATCTCAAAAGATTTATCCCCGAAACAAAGATTTTCTGTTTGTTTAAATTTTTCTATTTTTTAGGTGTACTTCTTCTATACAGGCGAATACTTTGTCTGGTTAATGTAATTTGTTACTTTATATATAAAAGAAGGAAGTAAAGGTTTCCTCTCCACAAATCATCGAGAAATGCTTAAACTTTCACTGGAAAAAGGGGTTGTCGGAGTTAGTTCCGGTGAGAGATCAAATTACTGAGTGTTAGGCACATTTCCGAAGAGACCCATTGTTGGTATATCTCAAATTTTTCTCCCATCATGTTCTTTCTTTCTTAAGTAGTTTTATCTTGTTGGTTAGATGCTATAGAAAGAAATTGTCAGATTGCTGGTACTGTTAGAGATGATACAGTACTAATCTTGTATGAATGATGTACTTCTATGTGGCAGGATGCTGTAGAAAAATCAAACTTCGAGAATTATAGTCCAAGGGCACGTGATTCACTAGCATGCTGGGCTCCTGATTGTATTGGATTCAATCTTATTGAGGCAGTTTTGTGCCATATATGTCGGAAAGAACGTCCAGGCGCTGTACTAGTATTTATGACTGGTTGGGAAGATATTAGTTGTTTAAGAGATCAACTTAAAGCACATCCTCTCTTGGGTGACCCAAATAGAGTGTTGGTGCTCACTTGTCATGGTTCTATGGCTACCTCTGAGCAGGTAATAATGCTCTCTCCTTATTTTAATGCCTCTTTGGGTTTAGCAGTTTTCGCTTTTCTTTGAATGCTATGTTGCTCAGACTCTTCAAAAATGTCACGGGGTGCATGTCGGATCCTCAACAAGTAGTGCATTTTTTAGGATCTGGCACAGTTGAGACAACGTTTTTTCAGAGTCCGAGTAAAATATTTGTACTGTCAGTTCAGATGTATTATTACTAGAAGTGTACTTCTCTTTCCTTGTCAGTTTAATGTTTTGTCAAACTTAAATTGTAATCTGCAGAAACTCATATTTGAAAAGCCACCTCAGAATGTACGTAAAATAGTACTTGCAACAAATATGGCCGAGGCAAGTATTACTATAAATGATGTGGTCTTTGTGGTGGACTGTGGAAAAGCGAAGGAAACGACTTATGATGCTCTAAATAATACTCCGTGCTTATTACCTTCATGGATTTCACAAGCCTCTGCACGACAAGTGAGTTCCTTTAATAAACAGCACCTTTTTTATTAAGCCTAAACTTTCCGTATGTAATTCAATTTTCCTTTCCCGTCTTTTTGCACAAAATTCTAGAGAGAATGAACAATTTCTCCCCTCATAAGTAATATGAAGAAGTTCTGTGCTTAGATGTTACTTAAAAAACATGATAACATTACCCGGGAAAAAAATAATAACGTTTAGTTTTTGGATAGTATTGGATGATTGTAGCTGATAAGGCATGTGAAACGCGAATCTGTTCAAACGACTAGGTTGTGCATTGTCTTGCAGTAACATCTGTTCGATACTTCAATTTATTTTGAACTTGAATTCTGATGATAAAAATGTGAATTCTTCTCACTGTTATCTTTGAGTCAGATTTTGATGTTATGGTGGGTGTTATTGTCGTTTTTTTATGAGCTGTCATATCTCTCATGTTGCAGAGAAGGGGTAGGGCTGGCCGTGTCCAACCAGGCGAGTGCTACCACTTGTATCCACGATGTGTGTATGAAGCTTTTGCTGAATACCAACTACCTGAACTCCTGAGAACTCCTTTAAATTCTCTTTGCTTGCAAATAAAGAGTTTGCAGGTTGGAAGTATTGCTGGATTCCTTTCGTCTGCGCTTCAGCCTCCAGAATCATTGGCTGTAAGTGCTTCCTCTCTTGATGCTTATTCTATTTTTCTTATGCTCTTTTATAGATCAAGTTCTTATGATGCTTTACACATGCCATTTAGATTAGAGGGTTGCTTCTTACTTTCCAAGTATGATTGAAATGTAATGTCCATATACTGCAGGTGCAAAATGCTATTCAGTTTTTGAAGATGATTGGTGCATTAGATGAAAATGAGAATCTTACACATCTAGGTATGTATTCTTTTGAGGAGAAAAATAATCTGTTTCATGAAAAATTGTATTGCTTCTATGATGTTCTTTTTACTAGTTATATTTATGACCTTTATTCTGATTTTTATAAGTTATATCTTCGTCATTTCTTACAACCAGGCAAATTTTTAGCAATCCTCCCTGTGGATCCCAAGCTTGGGAAAATGCTCATTATGGGTACTATTTTCCGTTGCTTTGATCCTGTTTTGACTATTGTGGCTGGTCTTAGTGTACGGGATCCATTTCTGTTGCCTCAAGATAAAAAAGATGTAAGTAGAAAGCAATTTGCGCCACTAGCCTTGCCTCCTTTTAATTTCATTTACTACTAGTTGGTATTGTATCTACTTTCGCTTTGTTATACATTCTTTTTTTTTAGTTTCATGTCCTTGATGTTCCATCACTTCAAGATTGTGCATCCCTGCTTCTTTCCATGTTTGCTCAATGGATAGTTTACCAATTTGCCAATAATTTAACTTTTGCCATTTGAAGTGCATTTTTTGAGAAGTTGAAAGTGTTTTAGGTTGAAGGAGTTCTATATGATATTTTCCGGGGTGTATTTCTTATTTAGCAGTTAGACATTGATGTGGCTTTTCCCAGATCAACACAAAATATTTAAAGGAAGAAGGAACAAGAAGACAGATAGAAAATGCATGTATTTATGCCTGATCAAGATGGTAACTTTTTAGAATAAAAGGTTACTCTCCCCTATTCATAGAGGATAACAAAGGAAACTAGGGTCGATCAAAAAACTTTTTGGTTCTGTTCTTTTGCTAAATATGTAAAAAGTTTATTAATGTCCAAATCTCACATAAATATAACACTGGGTTATGGATAAAAAAGGTTTTGTAGAAAGAAATTTGATATCTTCTCTTTTCTTTACTGAATAGAGAAAATTTTGCAGTGCATGTATCTCTTGAACACCTTCCATATAACTAATTTGGTAGACCAGTCAACCTCATTTTCCCCTGTGATGGATGGCCTTATGCAGGGTTCAGGACATTTTTAAGATCATACTAACTTGGCATCTTCCCATCTGATTCATCCTCTCATTTTTAAGTCTAGATAGCATCGAGCAGCCAGCAAAATGTACACTGCACTTGATAATATTGTTTTGGTTCTACTAAATCTTAATTCACCAATATTGATCAACTCCCATTTTGTAGTTAGCGGGAACAGCAAAGTCCAGATTCTCAGCCAAGGACTATAGTGACCATATGGCGCTTGTCCGTGCATATGAAGGATGGAAAGATGCTGAAAGGGAAGGTTCTGCCTATGAATATTGCTGGAGGAATTTCCTCTCTGCCCAGACTCTTCAAGCTATCCATTCTCTTAGAAAGCAATTTATCTTCATCTTGAAAGATGCTGGATTGCTTGATGCTGATACTGCAACTAACAATAAGCTAAGTTACAATCAGTCTTTGGTTCGTGCTGTCATATGTTCTGGATTGTATCCTGGAATTTCTTCAGTGGTGGTATGCAATGGTTCTACAGTTCTGATCTAGTTTCATGAATTTATGTCAGTCCAACTGAATACCTATTCATATAAGTTATCATGTACATGTGCAGAATAGAGAGACATCAATGTCCTTCAAGACTATGGATGATGGACAAGTCTTTCTATATACAGTAAGTTCAATGAACAGTTCTTTGGAAGTTATTAGATTATGAAGTTGGTGACAGTTTTTGTTTCTGCTCTTCTCCTTTTTGCTGAGCCATTTAATCTATGTGGGGTTGAGGTTCCTTGCACAAATAAAAAAAATTCCAAATTTTATTTAATTGGACATCAATCCAACAAATTTTCTCTCATCTTGGTGTCACCTTCAATACAAGATAATCCCATAAAATGGAGAAAGAAAATAAAACGACGGAAAATTATAATCTGGGATAATGTTTTGAATTCTGAAGATGAAAGCATTTATCCCTTGAATTGATGCATCTGGACCTGTTAGGAATTTCAAAGTTTTGGTTTTCACTCTTCTTTTTTAGGTTCCCGTATTTGTTTTCATATCTGCTGTCTCATTTCATGAATTCTCCCCAAATAAAAATAAATCTGCATATCCTCAATTCTCGACTCTCACAAAAGCTCTTATTCTCCCATTTTCCCTTGCCCAAGCATTTGATCTATTGCTGTTGGTAGCCATGGTTGCTGTCTAGTGTCTATGTTGCCGGGCTGTGTTGCTTTGACTCTCTAAGATGTGGTGTACCCGTGTCGGATCATAAAATACAGACTACTTTTGGAGGATTGGACAAGCATCCATCAGCATTTTTAAAGAGTCCGAGCAACATAGTTGAACGGGATCTGCTCTATAGGCTCGTACCAATGTATTCTTGAGTTCTAAAAGGAGACAGGAAATCTAATCTGGTGGATGAACCGTGGCCATGAGACCAGGGTATGATGAATAGCCTCCATGCCCTTCCGGGTCATGGTGCCATAGATGATCGTTTTCAGCCTGGTTGTCATTTAAAAAAAAAAACTACTCAAGTTCATTGTCGTAACATGATATTTACACAAAAATTTCTTTGGACAATCTCTTTCCAGTAGGAGGGTGGACTTGCACTTCAGCAGTTGAATTGTTGTGTTACTTGCACATGTGTATTTCAGTTGTTATGGTTTTCATATTGATGAAGATGTGTAACATCTCAATTTTGTCTTCAGAATTCGGTCAATGCTCGCTATCAAACGATTCCATACCCTTGGCTGGTGTTCAGTGAAAAAGTTAAGGTCAATACAGTCTTCATACGGGATTCTACTGGAGTATCTGATTCGATTGTGATCCTATTTGGTAGTACTCTAGACTGTGGAGATGTGGTAACTTTTCTCTGCCTAGATGCTTATCGATTCACATTCTTGATGCTGTTAACAGCTGTGGGTTCCTAAATCTTGTGATTATATTTTCTTTAGGCTGGGCATTTAAAGATGTTAGGTGGATACATAGAGTTCTTCATGGATCCTTCTCTGGCGGATTGCTACATAAAGCTCAAAGAGGAGCTCGATATACTTTTGCAAAAGAAGGTGAATTTTCCAGGATCTTGTTTCCTTCTCAACGCATACTACTCCTAGTTATGAACCATATTATTTCTGCTAACTAAACAGCAAACAGACAGGTGCACTAAACTACTTTAAGCATGGTATTTCGGTGAACTCACTTCTTTACCTTTAAGATAGTGGAACTCTAATGAGCAAAAAGATAAGAAACCAAGTTGATACATTAAGTTTCATCTTCAAATAACTGTAATGTTTCAGAGAAGCTAACGCGATCTTAATCAAAATAAACTAGCTGTACATAACCACAAGGGAAGTTTATTTCTAACTAATTAAGAGTACATCTTTGCATACTACAAACAAATGCCGGAAGTACTCTCAATTCGAGGTCTTACTGTAACCACTGCTTTCTGGAGATTGGCCCAATAATTTGTTTGATATTTTAGACTGATTTGTGTAAAGGAATTTTAAGTTTTAGGTTTTGTTATTAGTTAGTTATCTGTTTATTCATTTTGAAGGTTATCTTAGTTTTTTTTTTGTTTCTTTTGTTTTGTGGTTGGGTGGGGGGAGTTGGATAGCATGAAAGAAAGAGGTCAACCCAGATAATTTGTAAAGGAAGTGAACAGAACTGATGTAAGAATGAGAAAAAGTGCAGGTGCTTATTATTCATTTGAATTATTGGGCCGATCTCCAGAAAATTGGCCCTTGACTAATCAATACCATGACTAAACATGTATTATTTTCTCTAAGATATCCTACCAAACAACCACATAAGGTTCGGTATGTGATAATCCCATGTTTTTCTTTAAATAACAGTCCTGGAGTTTTGAATTTTTGCCTTGAAGACAGAACATCTTAGCATATTAAGTTACGTTTTGTCCTTCTTTGGTTGTAAATTTACTGGTTTTGGGATGATTTGTCAAAACATAAGAAGAGTTGCACTGATTTTGGATGATGCAGCTTCAAGATCCTGAGGTAGACATCCACAAGGAAGGCAAATACCTTATGCTTGCTGTTCAGGAACTGGTTTCAGGAGATCAGTCTGAGGGCAGGTTTGTGTTTGGTCGTGAAAACAAGAAGCCTAAAGATTCTGACGCTGATAGATTTACAAGGGACGGGACAAACCCAAAGAGTTTGTTGCAGACGCTACTTATGAGGGCGGGTCACTCCCCTCCCAAGTACAAAACAAAGCATCTAAAAACAAATGAATTTAGGGCACTTGCAGAGTTCAAGGGAATGCAATTTGTAGGTAAACCAAAGAGAAACAAAGCCCTTGCAGAAAAGGATGCTGCAATAGAAGCACTAGCATGGTTAACTCAAACATCTGACAAGAATCATGGTGAAGATGATAAATCTCCTCCTGATGTCACCGATAACATGCTGAAGCTTCTTGGTAAACGCAGGAGATCAAAGCGTCGCTGAGGTGATAAGACTAATTGATTGTAGGCATAATACATAAATATGCCCTTTAACTTGGCTTCGAATTACATTTATGACCTTCAACTTTGGATTTGCACAAGTAGACACTTAAATTTGTATAAAGTTGAACAAATAGACACACATGTCCTATATGTCATTTTTTTTATCCTATCTGGTGTTCTACGTGTATTGTGCCATGTAGGACTCGTGTGTTTGTTTATTTAAAAGTTGGATAGTTAAAGTGCATGTTTGTGCATTACGAAAGTTGAAGGTCAAAGTTAAAATTTGAAGTCAAGTATAATGTCTTGATTGTAATTTGAGAACGAATAGTCATGGGTGTAGGGCCTTTCAAAATGAACAATGCAAGTGGACAAGGAAGCATTTACATGTAACTTATTATTCTCAAATCTACTATAGAAAAAAATACTTTAAAAATTGTATTCTTTTACATCATAGATTAACATGTATACATATTTAATATAAAATAACTATTATAAATAGTATCAATCTATATCTCAACTATATAAATATTAGTATATTAAAATATAAGATGTATTATCTTTAGAAACTTGCATTAAAATGTAATTAATAGGAATATACGTAACCAAGACTATTAAAAGAAGTGTACATAAGAGCAGGGGCGGACTCATATGGCTTGGTAAGGGTGCACGTGCACCCGCTAACTTCAAAAAAATGATGTATATATATGTATATCTATCTTAAGAAACTAGCAAAAAAAAGATATAATTAACAGTGCAAAACATAAATGTGCTTTTGTGCAGTTGGTATAAGCTAGTGATGTCACTTACAAGACTCGGGTTTAAACCCTACTTAGATGTTATGGAGCTACTCATACTTTGGTCTAACTCAGTCTCCGGGAGGATTTCTCGAGTTCATATAAACAAATTACCACTCTATTCCTCAATCGATGTGAGACTCTATTCCACTCTAATATTGACTATAAATTCTAGTATCCATAAAAATATGGCACTCGGCTCTGCTTTAACTGCAATTGATTCATGTCCGTAACTTGGATCTAACTCAGTCTCAGAAACTAGCTTGTGACGGGTGGATTTCTCGAGTCCATATAAACAAAGGGCTTCACCAGTTTATTCTTCAACTAATTCACCGTACAGTAACCACTCGGAACTCAGATTTACTTGAGAAACTTGTTACAAACATGAAAAGCTACAATTGAAACCAAAAATTCTGAAGGAGTAAATCATGTTGAACATTTTACATACACTTCATTCCTACTTCTAAGTTTGTAATTCATTAAATACAATCAACTCTTCTTTCCTTCTGCTAGCTGCAACTTATATCAGCTGATGAATCAGAGTCTCTTATCTTTATAACAACAATCAGTAGTGGTGTAAGCTGCAAAATAGTACTAGTCCTTTATTCTTTTTGAAATTGAACCATCGTTTTCATCATCGATCATCTAAGCCCCTGAGTGAAGCTTCATTCTCCGTAAAGATATGTATGCTAGAAGCCGATAGCCAAACACCATAGCTAGTAATGTACTTACTTCCTTTACACCATTGCCTACTTTGATCCCATCCACCCAATCATTTTTCTCCTTGTATTGAACTTTTAGTAGGAGTTTGTACGTTTGATAGTTATATGATAAGTATCTTAGCCATGATATGAATACCGGTACTTCCTGCAGATCATTTCAAAAATCATGTATCAGTAATTGAACTGATATGGAGGCAGGGAAAAAGAGGAGAGAATGCTTTTGTCGCGTCTTGATACTGAGATGAGACTTGACCTACACTCGATGCCTTAACTTCTATCGAGCAAACCAGGTAAACATATCTAACCATATAACCATGAATGTGCATGTAGCACTTTTATGAGAACATTCATGTATGCAATAACAACATACTCGGTGTAATCCCATGTTTGTGGAGAGTAGGATGTAAGCAAACCTTAATCCTTATCCTTACCTCGTGGAGGTAGAGAGGTTGTTTTCTAAAGACCCTCGGCTCTAGTGGCGGAGCCAGGATTTTTACTAAGGGGTTTCAAAATATGAAGAAGTAAATGCACTAAAAAAAGCGTTGAAGGGGGTTCAACATCTACTATATATACATCAAATATAACTACAAATTGTTACCTTTACGAAATATCCACCAGCTAACATGAATGTCATTACTGTTACTGATGCCAAAGTTGTTGCCTTCTTTAAATCCATTAGTGTAGCCCCGATTGCTAGTCCTAATCCCTGGAAACAATGAATTGAGCAACGATTATTATTGAAGTTACCAATGCAAGTGAGTTAAACATTACGTTAGAATTGAACAAAATGGAATACCTGAGCTGCTACGATGCAGAGGAAAGTCGTGAGAACGGTTAGGAAAAAGGCACAAACATCATGTTTCAAGCCTGCCATGAAGTAAACAACTAAGATAAAGAGTACTGGCAGTATAAGATCCAAGGGGATGTCACTGGTGGTTCGCGCCAAAAAATACGCGCTTAATCTGTACATATCAGCAGATCTTTCTTTATTCAGCATTGCCCTTTCTTGTGGAAATGTGAAGATTGCTGTAAATACTGGAAAAAATCCCCAGAACACCGCGATAAAGAACAGTAGCCCCGCCTGCAATGAAGTTCCACTGTTATGATAATCGGTTGTAAATGTGCTACTAGTGCTTTATTATAAAGGTTTCGTAAACGTTTCAGTTAGCTTCTTTAGTACCATGGACCGAAGAATGGTCAGTTGAACACCCTTTGTCGGAAAATTGTACTGTGTATATATGTCAAATACCTGTTCTTGCATATGTTTAGGACTATCACCACCAGATTGCCACCACAACATCCCTAAGATAACTGCAGTTGCAACAACTTGAGTGATTCTCAACCAGCTAAAATAATCGTGGCGTCGTTCTTTAAGTCCTCTCCAGAACAATATGGAGTATTGTGTCCACCAGCTTGCTCCCCATTCTCTCTTTGAGGTAACTACTTTTGACTTCAATTCCTCATCAATCATCATGGGAGCCAAAAGTTTCTTTTTTTCGCTCTCAGCAACTCGCGTTTCATATGCTTCCACTAGATACTGTTAAAAATCGAAAAAGAAAATACAGTGAGGATTCATATAGTCGACCCAAGCTTGTTGTAGATTGAAGAAGATTTGTTGTTGATATATTGTTTTGAAAAATAGTTGAGCTCTTTCTATGACTTAGTTGTGTTCCAAGACATAGAGGTGATCTATCTGGTTCTCTGCATTTTTTATATGTAAACGACTCTCCAAAAATGTTGTTGCACCTGTGTCGGATCCTCCAACAATGCACTATTTATCGAGGATACGACATGAATCCATCAACATTTTTAAAGAGATCGAGCAAAGAAGGCCGAAAAACTCAAAAAGTCAAAAAGGAGCAGAAAACAAAAATTAGATTTTATGCTAAGTGATAGGTTGAGTTATTTTTTCCTCTGAGATGATTAAAAAACTTATGTACTTGAGGATGAAAAACGTAAGTTGCTCGGATTCTTTCAAAATGATGCTCCCCCCATATCAGATCATCCAAAATTCGACAATGCACTATTTTTGGAGGATCCGACATGACTAGTTTAATGTACCAAAATGTCCTTTCATGTTGATGTGTGGAAAGTTAGAACGAAAGAGTTGTCAAAAAAATGGAAAGAGACATACATTCCTTTTGAAACGGAAAGTAAGATAAACAAATTAAAACGGAGAGAGTCGTAGAATTTACTCACCTCATGCACAATTGCTGGTGATGGCTTTCCATTCCTTGTTTCAGTATCTGAATTCCCAATCTGTACTTTGTCCTCCAACTCTGATGGAACGGAAACATCGTTTAAGTTTCCGTTCGCGAGATCCAGCAGAAATTCTGCTGGATTCATTGATATCAAAGGTGTGCATCCTATAGTTGAAAAATAGTCCATTGCCTCAGATGCCTTCCCAAAGTAAAGTAAACTCCCTTTGCCAAGAAGAATCAACTTATCAAACTTGTGGAAAAGTCTACTAGACGGTTGATGGATCGTTGTGATCACCGTCTTTCCAGCCTATAACCACAGCATTGTAAGGACATATAACTCGTGCTATGACGATATCTAAGATGAAAACACAGAGAAAGTCATACCTCAGCGATATCGTGTAGTATCTCAACTGTCCTTAAAGCTGTCGTTGAATCCAAACCGGATGTGGGTTCGTCGAGGAACAATAAGGAGGGGTTGATTATGATCTCATTTCCAATACAGACGCGTTTTCTTTCTCCTCCTGATACTCCACGAACGAAGGAGCCACCGATCATTGTATCTTGGCATCTGTAAAAACATCACATTCCTTATTCAGCTTTCACAACATGAACTCAGTAAGCTACCTTTTTCTTAGAATTCAGAACTCATAAACTCAAAATCATGGTTCCGTCTCTGATCACATGAAGAAACAATTAGTTACCTCTCTAGTCCTAGCTCGTATATCACATCGATGGCTCGTTTTTGTTTCTCCTCCTTCGTCAGTTTCTTTGGTAGTCGTAGGCGTGCTGCATACGTTAATGTTTCTCTCACTGTCAAGTGAGGAAATAGTATATCATCTTGAGTCACAAATCCAATCCTGCCAAGAATTTCACATTCATATGTTACATTCGAGTGAAAGAAAATCAATCGAATCCTTCAAAAATGCACTACGTCCCGGAGGGATCCACTAGGGTTGGTGAAATGTTTGCTATGTTGCTCACGACTCTCCAAAAACGTTGTAGCGCCTATGTTAGATTCTCCAAAAACAAAATGTACTAATTCTAGAGGATCCGACAGGCATCAGTCAACATTTTTTTCTAGAGTCCGAGCAACATAGTCACTTGATGAATATTGTCTATATATGTTGTTCAGACTCTCACCAAAAACGTTGTCGCACCTATGTCAGATCCTCCGAAAATTATCTACTTTTGGAGGATCCAACATCATACCAGTCAACATTTTTGAAGAATCCGAACAACATAGTCACTTGATGAATATTGACTATAAATATTGTTCAGACTCTCCAAAAATGTTTCCGTGCTATGTCAGATCCTCCAAAATGCACTAATTCTGGAGGATCCGTGCATCACACCAGTCGATATGTTGTTGTTCAGACTCTCTAAAAATGTTGTCACACGTATGTCAGATCCTCCAGAAATGCACTTATTCTGGAGGATCCAACATCACACCAGTCGACATTTCTGAAGAGTCTGAACAACATAAAAGACCCGCCTACTGAATTCCGGAGTGTAATTCAATCACCTGCTCTTTAAATGCTTTGAATATGGTTGTTCATTGTAAGTGATTGAACCTCCTGTTGGCTCTTTCACCCTCCCTCCAAGCAGGCTGAGCAACGTCGTTTTTCCGCTACCGGAAGGTCCCATCATGGCTAAAACTTCCCCTGGATCAACAGAACCACTTATTCCTGTCAAAATTTCCTTCTCTCTTGTTGATGTTACACCTTTGATAACCACCTTGTAACATACCTCAGTAAACTGCATAATTTTTGTGAAAATAAGTAACTTGGCAATAAGTTCATACAATATAATTAACTAAAGTTTCAAAATAACACCTATACCGAAATTTACGCCCCTCGTGTATGTTGCCCTGTGAGCAGTGGCGGATCCAGGATTTTAAAATAACTGCATACTATATACTCTATTATGTGGTACATTTTTGTGCAACACTTCTTCTAGGGTTGTTAAAAGAGTTAAACGATCAAAAACATACCCGAACTGTTGTTTTTTCACGAGTTTTCACCCCTCCAACTATTGGTTCTTTCCTTTTCCTATATGAACTACGATCATCTATGTATTAAAACACACTCAACAATCGATTGTTCCCTTTTCCTACCTGAAAGGGAATAACTGATAGTTGAAGTGTGTTTTGATACATAGATAGTGATAGTTCAGAAAGTAAAAGGGAAGAACTGATAGTTAAAGTGTGAAACTCGCGAAAAAATATGTTCAGATGTGTTTTCGACCTTTAAGGGGGAGGGGAAGTCTTGTACAAAAATACCTCGTGAAATTAGATTTTGTACAAGACTGAACCTGATATTTAAAGGATCGCTTCGTAATATTAACCTCCCTCCTTTTGCCTGTCCAAATACATAATAGTACCCAATCAATTCGTATTTCCAATAGGCGGTGTCAGAAATTTCACTAAGGATTTTCACGATAACATACACTACTAATAAAAAAAATTGATATTAGTGACCATAGACAAATATTGTAACTAAACAACAAAAGTCGTCACTAAATAGTTATATATCAAAAAATTAAGTCAGCTACGAGCAATTTAGCGATAAATTAGCAACAAAGTTCATAGCTAATTCTAATTGCAATTTTTTTATGTTAGTGACTATTTGACCTATATATATATATATACACACACGTATTACTATAATTTTTCAGTAAAGAGCGTTCAATTGATTACCCTTTCGTCTATTTAGACCTAAACCAAAAAATTCAATTTTTTTTTTTATGAATTTTATAATAACTTAGGTTCACACCTTGAGATATATTGGTAAGGTAGGTTCTGCTTGAATCTTCATTTTTCTTGTGCCAGCTTCAATATCTTCAGCTGCAATAAGTACATAAATATATATATATATAATAAAAGTCGTAATCAAAATTTGAAATTTATCGATACATAACTACTTAATGTAACAATAACTCGACTCATTGTCAAATATTTACATATATTTAGTCGATTTCTCAATAAATAGCAAAACTATTAAATTCATTTAAACTCACATACACGTTACTTTCCTACTAGCACAACGTTAATAGTTTGATTCGATATGAAATTTGTGCTCTTTAATATGTCAGAAATATTTTTGTGGCTATAGAAATTTATCAATAACAAAATATAAGGTTTTAAAACTATAATAGGTTTTTAGTTGATTAAATTACTACCTTCCTAATAATTATACATTTAACCAAATACATGTTGAAAAATGAAATTTTGCAACTACATGTACTTAAATGAAGCAGTGTGACAATCCTTGTGAGGGCATGATATATTAACATTACGAATAAATACCTTTTCATTCTTAATTAGAAATCGATCGATCTCAACTTCAAAAAGTATATAAAGTTTCTTTTCTTTATCAACATTTTACACGATTCGATATAATACGTCCTAACATAAACCTAGTCAAATTTTAATACGAATACCAAAAACAGATTGAGATATCTCACAAAAAGTTATTAGTCATGATAATAATATAAAAAGTAAAAATACATTTTTTGGGATTTTTTTTTTTTTGCTTTAATAATTGCTATGATAATAATATAAAAAGTAAAAATACATTTTTTGGTTTTTTTTTTTTTGCTTTAATAATTGCTATATCCCATTCAACTCTATCAAAAGTAATGTATGTGCACAAAGTGGGCACCATGACAAGACTTAAAACCAACCAACTTTAGTGTAATTTTCCTATTTAAACCAACAAAATTGGCAACACACATTATTTGAACAAGTGTCTAATTGATAATTGTGGAGGATGACAACTTTTGTAGGCCAAAAACTTATCCCATTATTAATAAGTGGTCAATATTTGAAACCAAAAAATATATATATTTGAATATAAGTTGAAAAAAAAAGTGTTTGGATATAATATCAATTATTGATTTCATATAAAAATATTAAAATTTATTCCTATGGATATATTTTTTTTGTTTATTAAAGTAATTAATGAAAGAAACTTTTCACTATGGACCTCATATGACTATCATAAAAAAGTAGGGGGTCCACTTTTCACCAGTTTCTTACTTTAGGGACCTCTAGAAAAAAAAAAGTCAGTGTGGCAGTGGTTAATATTGACCCATGCACATGAAATAGGCTAGGTCATGGCTTTTTGGCTTTCCAAGTATATTCGTTTTTGAGTTCGATTAATTCAAATTTTTATTATTTAGTTTCGTTTTGAGAATAAAGCACTTATAATCAGGACGGTTTTATATATAAGGCTTGAATCAAAAAGTGTACGCGAAAAGTCTCATTTTGATGAGGCTAATGATACACTCATATACTAGAAGATGACACACGATTTAATATCTAGGGCTCGAAATTCGAATATGAGAAAAACGATACTGATCTTTGGGTTATACAAATTAATTTGAGCTGGAAAGTTCTAGTTCGATGTATGTGAATACTAAAGTACTTCTATCGTAGACATAACTTTATATTTAGGATTCAAATCTGAAAACTCTTATTAAGAACAGGAGAGAAATTATCACTTCATCACGACATTTCGTGATTTAGGTTGAACTTCTAATCTCTTTTTTCTTCCCATTTCTTGAACCAATCATTTGACTATTTTTAAGCCTTGAACATTATTAATTTTTTGATTTGTTTCCTACTAAATGCTATATAACTACTTATAGTAAATATTTTATATTTTTATTGTGTATAGTGATGGCTTTAATTATCTATACATGCCCTCAAGAGAAGGAAAACAAAAAGAAAGTAAAGTTTTTAAATATGGCAGCCTGTTGAGAGGATGTATGTGAATTGACACAAATACCCTTACACATGAAGGGTTATGAATATTTATAACCAAGAAATCTCTTTGTTAACAAGGGTATTTATGTCTTTTTGAAATGATTGAACTTTTTGTGGTGCACAAATTAAAGAATGTTGGCAAAAATATGCCAATAATTTCAACTTTCCTTTTTTCTTGGAAAAAAAATTAAAGATTTTAAAAATAAATATTTACTTACCAATATCATCATCGTCACTAAAGGGTTTCATATCCGCGATCTCATCTGAGGGCACCGTGAAGCCCGTAAAAGAGAAAGATAAGCCCAAGCTGGCACTAGAGGCGCGGCTCAGGGCCGCGCCACTACTGACTTCATCTAGGTCAAACTTCAATTGAGCACTTCTTGACTTCCTAATGTGTGTGTTATTTCTACCTCCGCCACTGCGTCCTGGGGATGCACCCGTCAATCGTCTGCTTGACTTTCTCGATAACGTCTCCGGCCCTCCTCCTCCACCCGCCACGTCACCGTTCATCGGCGACGACTTTGTCCCTCCTCCCATTGCTGCTGAAATTGCTTCCACCAATTGATCTGACTTTGTACGTAGTAAACTAGTGGTACTTGGCTTATCCATCATATTTTTTTCCCCTTCAATGAAAAGGTAATTGTGTTAATTATACATGCATGCAATAAAAATAATAATAATAATTCAACTTATAACAAAATGTTATTGAAAACATAAAAAGAAAAAAGAAGTCAATTTTATTAAAGTAACAAACCATGCATATCTATATATAATTAACTAGCATTTTCCTATATATATACATACAAAAGAAATTTTTTATTTTTTAGATTTACTAAGTTATCAAAAACAACAAGAAAAAGGGGAAGGAAAAGAAACAATTATAGAAAGGAATAAAAATATGTCACTTACCTTTCAATAACTCTATCAACAAAACTATATATTATAAAGTTTCAATGATATCATAGTGTTGGAGCTAGAGGGACGATCGAAAGGACTCATTCGAACCCTCATCGTTGAAAAAATTATATATATATAGGTGATTATGATGAACGAACTTCGTTATGAAAAATAAGAAAAAGATAAAACAAATTAAATTATAATTGCAATATAGGATCATACCTAATAAAAAGAAAGAAGGAGTTGTGGAGAGAATACTCAAATATTATTTCACTAGTTCTATGAACTCTTTATAACAATTTTACTTGTCCAAAGTGCAATTCATTATTTTTCTTTTATAGCTAGAAAAAATAAAGACATGAAAAGTTAAAATTACATAAATACCCTTGTCCAATTACCCCCACCCCCCACCCCCAAACACACCAAAAAAAAAACAATATAATTTTGCATAATTTACACCAACGGTGGAAAACCACTTAGCATAAATGCAAAATAATATTTATTATTCATAAAACATGAACAACAACATTAAAGTTTTAATTTGTCTAGTCCAAATCATCCTTGTCATACACGTGTATGTATTGCTTTTCTTTTGAGAAATCATCACTTTGGAGTCTTTTCATTATCCTATAATATACTTATCGAGTTTACGCTCGTATATATCGTCAGTACAAAGAATATTATTGATATTATTTGAACAATCTAATAGTATACATAAACATCTTCTATAATATTAATAATGTATATCACTTAAATCTTACTATACGATATTTTATTTTATTTTATATTGATTTGAGTTCGATTAATTTAAAAAGTTTCATTTTTGAGAGAAAATATTCATATTCACTCAAATCCAAAATTTGTGAATAATTAAAAATGGAAATGTTACCATTCAAAATCTTTGGTGGTAATATTATTTATTATTCTTGTTTAGTCCTAGCACTTTCACTATTTAATGGTCTTATTCTTTTCTTTTAGAATAACATTATTAAAGAAAAATTCGCTTTTTTGGAGATAGTTTTTCAGATTTTATTTATAAAATTATGGTGAATAAATATATTCGTGTTGCTATTTACATATCAACATTATTTTAATTTTTAATTGATATAATGTTTCCTATATCAACTAATGTATTTTTTTTTTCGATTATAATTAGTACATATTGAGTACAAATTTATGTACAATATGATGCACCTATATATTGCCTAGCTATTTATGTGTATTCGTATTAGACATGTTTCATCCTATTTTTATTTGTAACATATATAAATAATATTTCCTTGTCAAGGTATAAAGTCTCCCTCTATCAATTTTATGTGTCCATGTTTGTCTTCTAGTTAGTCGATCATAAAAAGATGTCACATTTTTATAATAAATAATAGATCTATTTCAAGTTATGTGGACGTGTTTAACCAAATACGAATTTTTTTTAAAAAAAATTGAAATTTGTGACTAAAACAAACTATAAAATTGTGGTGATAGATCATCTAGGAAAAAAAATAGAAAAATGTCATTTTAGAAGAAAAAAAATGTCATATAAGTTGGAACAAACATAATATACGATTTATGACAATACAAATATCATTAACTCGTTTTAAACTATATAAATTTTGAAATTTTTAAAAAAATTTCTATAAAAGTTAAACACCGTCACATAAATTGAAACAAACACATTTTGAGATGTTATGTTTATTACTTTTTTCTTGAGGCTATTAAGATAGAAATACATAGTTGGTCTCATTGGATTTATTCTTGATAAATTTTGAATATGAAAAATTGATAATATTTTACAAAATTAGTTATGGCGGTAAATATTTTTCTTTAAATTTTATTATTGTGTCAATTTTATGAATAACTTACATTTTTTTCCTTTTTTTGCATTAATGAAATTTAGCCTTATTAGGGTAAGCACAATGCCGCCATTTTAATCAAACGGTAGAAGATGACAAAGAGAGAAAAAAATAATAGAAATTGAAAGAAATTTGTCAATATATAACCCATGGGCCAATTGTCCCATTCTCATATTACCTTGCTTCAAGGGCAAAAGAGTTTTTTGGAGTTTTTTTGGGGGGTAGGGGGTGGGGGTGGGGTGGACACGTTTTTTTTTCATCAGTCATTCGATATACGTATTGTATTTGAATTCATGTCGTGTAAGGTCTCATTCGAGGAGAAACATTTTTTTATTTGACTTTTTCATATTTAAGATTTGGACTCAAGATGAGAAGCAGTTCTGATCGCTGCACAATATTCACGTCTTCAATTATAAATATTATCAAATGAAATTGAAAATTTTTGTTATTATGTAAGATAATGTCGCTCGCTCTTAATTAGAGTAATCAAATTCGAGTAAGAAAAATAAAGAACGTTTTACCTTTACAATGGTCTTAAGCAAGGATGCGGATGCAACACTTGCATTGAATTTACTTGAACGCAATAATTTTTTTATACAAAACATAAATTTGTGTATATAGATTTATCAAAATTATAATAAATAATAAGTCTGAACTCATTATAACTTTTAGAATTACAACAAATTCAACGTATAGAAGTTTAAATTAAATTTATCGAGTTTAAATTTAAAATTCACCACTAATATTAAATTATATAAGTTTATATTAATTAAAACTTCAAAATAAATATAAAAAATAGATTAAAAAATTAAAAAATTCTTTTTTTGTTTATATGTCATGCATGATGCATGCCTATCCAATATTATGATTCTTCTTAAAAAGAATATATTGAAGTGCAAGTTTCTTATTTTCTTTTATTGTTTTATCATGATCATTGTCATTATTGTTGTCATTATTAATCTCCTAATAAAATCCTTTTCATGAATTATTTTTATTATTATTATTTATCAAGAGATTGATAGATATAAGCATTTATTGACAAAATAATTACAAAATAAAATATTTATAATGAATATAATTATTTTTAGTCGATCAGCTAAAATAAAAGAATTATCTTATAATATGTCTTTCAATAAGCTTTCTCTAATATATAATATTCGATCAAATGACTTTTATCATTAAAATTTCATTATCAGAATATATATGAAAAGAAAAATATTCGATCATTAATATATATATTCTTTTGTGTTTGATACGATAAAAGTAAAATTGGAGGAATTTTTTTTTTCTATGAAAAGTAATATTCTATTGTTTAACTATCAATTTTCATTGTCAAAATATATATGTAACAAAATATTTTTTTCTCACTTATAAATGGAAGTCATTTTCGATTCACTTGATCCAACTAATATTGAAATACTACTATATTTTATTCAATATTAGTAATGAAGAAAGATCACTTTTAAAAACCTTCTTATATAAAAGGGTAAAAATGTCATTTTCAAAAAGCAACAAGAAAAGTTGTGGTTTGATGTATGAGTGGCTATAAGCATTTTCAATTCCTATAATTGGATGGATTGATCAACATGAGTGGTCTGATCATTTTGTTTTTAACCAAAAATATCATATTCGAGTTTTAAATATGAAATTTTTTAAAATGAAAACGTCATTTTTGGATGAGCTCTGTAAAGAGCAATTCAGATTTAATTAAAGCAATATAAACTTCAAACACCAGACGATAAATCGGAGGTTGTGGGGTAGGGGTCGGGGTTGTGGGGTGGGGGTGGGGATAGGGGGGTGGATTTAGCCAAAGTGACCCCCAAAAGGACATTTTTGGGGGGTTTTGATAAGAGATTTGTCTACTTGTCTTTGCTTGGGTGGTATGGTTGGTAACCACATAGTCTATCCTAGGTGACACGTGTCATCCCAAGTCATCTCAACCACTTGGTTTTAGTTCTCTAAAATTAAAATGTTTTAAGATAAGATCATAATATTATTATTATAATAATAATAATAATAATAATAAAATATATATATATATATATATATATAAGATACTTTAGATTTATTGACTCGATTAATTTAAATTATCAAAATAAAAATAAATATAACTATCGCAATTTATGAAAAAATTTCTCATTCTCAAGGCTTGAGTTTCAGTCTTTCAGACATCTAATTAAGAATAAAGACGGAATACCATAAACATATAAATTCAAATATGTAAAATTTTCCTAAATTTTCATAAATATTAGACTTGATCCTATTGAATTAAATTTTTTTTGTCTCTAATTAAAAATAGAGGACTCCCATTGACGTAATAATATGTACTTATGATATAATTGTAGAAATGTATATTCTAGTATTTTCTGTATAATTATATGTATTTAAATTAATCTGTTAAGTTTAGATAATATTTATATTATATATTAGAGAAACAAATAATTATATCTAGAAGTGAGAGGGAATTAGACTATCAAAATAAAATAATGTGGAAGATTTGCAATATCAATAGAATAAGGTAAACACATATATGAGGAATTTATTTGTGATCAAAGAGTAATATTGTTATTACATTTTAATCAAATAAGTAATTTATTTAGTCAAACTTTTAAAATTCATTTATTTATTAAAAATATTTTTAATTAAAAGTGACTAATATTCCAAAAATACTTACGAGCAAGGTTATTTATTTTTTAAACTTCGTGTGTTAAATTACCCTATAATATAATTGATTTTGTACCAATTAAATTACTCATTATTATTTTTCTTTTCAATATTGTTTTTATATATATTTCTTTTTTTAAAATTATTTTCTCATCTATTGTCAACCTTCCTCATTGAGTTTCGAGTTAAATTTAGCTCACGAATTATAGAGTTCATCAGAAATAACATTTTTAATATGATTTTTTTCATATTCAAAATTAAAATTTAAAATTTCTGACTAAAAATAAAATAATCTAATCATTGTATCTCAACTCATGTCGTCGTTTTGATATATCTTTCATTCATCACATTAGAGTACTGTCATAACATTTCTCCTATTCAATCTTATAATAATTTCATTCTCCTTCTTCCATCTTTATATAGTATTAAATATCATTCTATTGAAAAATTTAGATATATAAAAACGAAACATTTAAATATATTAAAAATCCACTTATTTAATTGTTCTACCAAAAACATATTCAAAATATAAATTTATATTAATCTAACTTAAAATAGATACAAGACAAAAGTATCCAAACATTCTCTAAAACTAAATACTACATTTGATAAAAAAAAAAAAAAATACATTCAACAGCGGAATCAGAATTTTAAATAAAGGGATATAAAATTCGTAAAAATAGACACACGAAGTAGTCGAAGAGGGTTTGACATCTACTATACATACATAAAATATTATTTTAACCATATATAAATAGTATAATTTTCCGTCGAAAAAAGTTTGTTATACCAAAATGGCTCCGCCCCTGAAAACACTATCCACTTATCAAAATTATCCAATACGAATGTAAATCAATCGAAATACAAAATAAATGTCAATAGAATAACCTCCTATGTCTAATTAAAAACCGTTTTATTTTTAAATAAAATTTAAATTTAAATTAATCGAACTTCAAAACACCGTTCATCGACTCATAAATCTTAAAAGGTGGGGGGCGGTGCCGGCCAAAAGAGGGAAAAGCACGTGACTAAGACCGCACTGCATGGCAGACAATGGAAGCCAGTATGGCTAGTGACATTATTAGTAATTTATTTGGTCACATAAATATTTTTAAAAAAAATTAAAAATAACTTTTTTTATCATTTATTTAATATTTATATTAAAATTTGATCAATTTCTTTTTATAATAATATAGACTCAAAATCTCTAATTGAAATAATATTTATCACTTTATCATAATTTTTATCGTAAATGCATAGCCAAATAGGAATAAAAAGGGCAAAGTCAGAAAATTTGAGTAAGAATATTTATAGGGAAGAAAAATAAATATATCCTCAAATTATTATAAACGTCATATTTTTGTGATATTAGTGCTCTCACTGTAAAAAAAACTAGAACATACATAGCGTTTATACGAACGGATATATACGTGTCCTAATCTTATCCATCAATGATATGTATTAAATATAGGATCGACGGATAAGATTGTGTCATTGTCTCTAGTCTTCCGTTAGAGTGAAGGATATAAATGCTCTAGTTTTTTGACAGCAGGGACATCAATATCCCAAAAGTATAAAGGAGCGTATTTGCATACCATTTACGATAGTTTAACGATATATTTATCCTTTTTTCCTTTAATATATGTAGCAATATACACAGTAAAATTCACGATTGATGTATATATGTATGAAAAATAATTGATATATATACTTCGTAAAATTTTCTATATTTCGACGAATGGTGTTCAACTCTCCGACTTTGGCTACATGTTGCTACACCACTAGATAAGGGATATATCTAAACTCTGTTAAACAGAAAATTATATTATTTATATACTGAATCATATTTTAGTGAAAATTTTGACTCGATCACGTTTGATAGTCGAACCCTTTTTATTTTATTTTTTCATGAAAAAGTTTTCAATTTTTTTTTCAGTGATTATATATATGCCACGTGTTTGAGTGGCCATAGCACATGTTAGGCTGTCAAAATGGCTATATTTGCAACATTTGGCATGTGGAATCATTTTTTGAGACCTAATTAATGAATTATATCACGTATCTTTTATGATTTGCTTCTTATTTATTAATTAAAAAAAGTAGGTTTTTGTTTTTCACTTTACAATTGTCAATTTTATTTACATGGATAATGACACTTAGCTTTTAGCATTCATTATTTTTTTAAAAAAATTTAATTGATTTTTGTCGTTTTAATTTATGTGATGTACTTGTGATTTGAAATTTGATTAGAAAAAAAAAATCAAAAACTTGTTGCTTAAAATATAGGATATGATTTTTTTTTATAATTTTGTTTTAAGTTATAAATCGTCTCATAAGTAAATAAAAAGGTTTAAATTAAAATTGTTATCAAGTATAAAAATTATAAAAAATAAATTTACTAAAACGAAAATAATGTCATATAAATTGCAATTGAAGGAGTATGTGTTTTAGAGGATACACTTTCTCTTCTTTTTTTTAAAAAAAAAAGTACTTCCTCCGTTTTAATTTATTAATTAAATTCTAAGTCAAAAGTTGGACCTTTTTTTCTTCCATAAATTAATATTTGTTTGACTTTAGCCAGAACAATAGTAGATTTGTTAGAGTAAAATTTATATAATAAAATATTTTAAAATTTGAATTTAGAACTAAATTTTTTTTATTGAAAATATCATTTTTCATGAATAATCATGTAATATACCGATTTAATTTGATTGGACGTCAATATAGATATCGAATAAAAAATATTAGTGATACTATATAATATCTTTGAACTAAAGTTGGTTGCATATTCAATATTATCTATTATGTATCATTATTATAAAATTTCAAGTGGCAAATCATTTGGGATATTCTTAGTGCTACTTTATGTGCTAGTGTGTTATTATAATTGTATACTCCCTCCGTCCGGAATTATTTATCATGTTACGCTTACTAAAAGTCAATTTAGAATACATTAATTTGATATTTTAAACAAAAAAAATTAAATATTCTGAAACTATATGAAAAATACTATAAGTTACAATCTTTCTTGTATATTAATATGATGAAAAAATACATCTTAAAATGTTAGTCAAAGTTTTTATAGTTTGACTATAAAAATAGAAACCATGACAAACAATACCGAACGGAGAGAGTATTTGCCAAATGCCATACGAGAGAGAGGAGTCGTCAAAGTCGAATTCAGAATTTAAAAATTATAAATAATGGTATTAAATAATAAATTGAGTTCAAAAATAGAATGAAATGAAATTAATTAAATAAATAAATAGTTTCTTAAGTCTCAAGATTATGAAATAAAATTGTGTCAAAATAAGTTAAATAATAAGTTATAGCCCAACTCTATAATTCTTACTAATAAGTTTTAATTTTGATGTTATTGTTGCTTTCTTGTAAGTGTCTATTTGAGTAATATACCATTTTAATCTTTGAAATTATAAAACAATTAAGATTATATTTTAACCTTAAAGTATATTAATTTTAATAAATAGTGTGAATAAGTATAAATTGATTATCTAAAATGTTTAATTTTGTTGAGTTAATTTATTTATTTTTGAGCTTTAAACTATGGTCAACTTTAAAATATATCACTATATCCTAATGAGATAGATTAGGGCTACACATAAAATAACGGAATATCAAGTTAAATTTTAAAAAAAAAGTAAAAAAAATATTAAGATTTCTTAGTTAAGAAAAAAAAAACTAATGAAATTGCGCCACATATATAAATGACATATTTTGTCCAATCAAATACAAATTTTATTTTGTTATTTCAATCTAATTTGTTGGTGATTCAAATCACCTAATTAAATCAAAGAAAATGAATTTTCAATTATCACAACTTTTCTCTTCTAAACATAACTCATAAAAACACCATAATTCATAGCAAGAAATAAGAGATTGTTCGTAGATAAAGTTATTAAAAAATTTATTAATCGTAAATTTTTTTCTACGTATAAATTATAATACTCGAAAATTATGAATAAAATAGAGTAATATCAATGTTGTGAAGTTGCTTATTGATAATTAACAGATCTTTATTGATTAAGAAAATAAAAATATTTATCACTCTGTTCTTTAATGATTTTGACAAATTTACTGTTAAAAAATTATATTAATTATTATGATTGAGTTCAAATATGGTGTCCTAGAATTTAATGCCTATCATTTTCTTTGATAGTATAATGTTTGACTAAAATCATATTTATATTCAATATATTTCCAACTAATTGGGAATTCTCAAGAGAATATCCTTGAATAAAAATATTCAATTTTAACTAGAGTTATTATATACCAAAGAGAAAATCATATTTCAATTATAAATAACATAATACAATTGAAACAAGTATGTCAATGTCATAAAATCATTTATAATCAAAATTATGTGGACATATCTTCTTTCTCTACTAGTCTGTATGGTTCGAAATTTACTGATTCGATTAATATAAATACATATTGTATATTGTGATAAAGACTTCATTTTTAATATTTAAACTCAAAAATTTTTATTAAAAGAGAAGAACTTTTACCATTTTACCATATCCTATAATCATTATATGGATAAATATATCTTTTTATTCAAGATTCAACTTAAATAAAAAGAAAAATTATATCAATTATTGTTATTGTTTAGGTATGGTAAAACTTTTTCTTCCAACAACACTCTTTACCTCCCAAGTTATTCACTCAAAAAGAATTAAAAATTATATAAATAATAACTACTAATCTTATTTAATGATAAATTAGCAACAGATTATTCAATAATCCTTTGTCACGAGCAATTTAACGATATATTAGCAGTAAATTTCGTAGCCATTATATATATATATATATATATATATGAAAATGGATAAATATGCGTTTACATGCTTTAAAGCTCGTTTGAACATGAAAACCAGCGAGATGAACTGGATACATAGTTAACGTCTTATTGGACGTCCATGAAATATTTCGATCATTTCATTTCGGGAATTGACGATAACGAAAAATCCATGAACTATAGCACACGAAAATCGGCAAAACATGTGTTTACCTGCTTTGACACTTGTTGAACTTGAAAACGAGTCCGTTTTCCCCGGTGGATGAACTGGGTACATTGCTAACGACCTAACAGACGTCCATAAAAAATTTCGCCATTTCATTTCGGGAACTCTGGATCACTAAAACTCCATGGACTATAGCACACGAAAATCGATAAAATCCGCGTTTACATGTTTTGGGGCTCGTTTGAACTTGAAAATGAGTATGTTTTCCCCGCGGGACAAATAGGGTACATTGCTTACGTCTTACCAGACATCCATGAAAAATTTTGGCCATTTCATTTTGAGAATCGACGATCACAAAAAATTCATGGACTATAGCACACAAAAATAGACAAAATCTGCATTTACTTGCTTTGGGGCTCGTCTGAACTTAAACATGTGCCCATTTTTCCCGCGGGATGAACTGGGTACATTGCTAACGTCTTAATAGACGTCCATAAGACCTTAGAAATGGAGCAAGTTCATCTCGCGGAGAAAAGTGATGCATTTTAAAGTTCAAACGAGTCCAAAATTGACAAAGACAGATTTTACCGATTTTCGTATGTTATAGCCCACGATTTTTTTTAATCAGGAAACCTCAAAATAAAATGCCTGAAATTTTTCATTGACATCTGTAAAGACATTAGAAATGAAACAAGTTTATCTCGCGAAAAAATAATGGTGAATTTTCAAGTTCAAACGAGCCCAAAGTAGGCAAATATAAATTTTACCAATTTTCGTGCGCTATTATCCATGATTTTTTTTATTTTGAAATCCGAGACGAAATGGTCAAAAATTTTCATGGACGTTCGCTAAGATCTTATATATGGAACCAGTTCGTACCGCGAGAAAAATTAGTGCATTTTCAAGATCAAAGGTGCCCCGAAGAAGGCAAAGTCATATTTTATCAATTTTTGTGTGCTATAGCCTATTGATTTTTTTTAATCCAAAAATCTCAAAATAAAATGGCCAAAATTTGTCATAAACATTCGTTAAGACCTTAGAATGGACCAAATTCGTTCGGCGGAAAAAATTGTTCATTTTTAAATTCCAAACGAGCTCCAAACTAGGTAAATGCAGATTTAACCGATTTTCTTGTGCTATAAGCCTATAACCCATGATTTTTTTGATTCGGACATCCCAAAATAAAATGGCCGAAATTTTTTTGGACGTCCGTTAAGACCATAGAAATGGAACTAGTTCATTTCAATGGAGAAAATGGTGCATTTTCAAGTCAAACGAGCTCCAAAGCAGGCAAAAATAGAATTTATCGATTTTGGTGTGCTATAATCCATGAATTTTTTTTATCTAGAAATTTCGAAAAAAATGGCCGAATCTTTTAATGGACGTCTTACAAGTCCTTAGAAATGGAACTAAGTTGTCCTGTGGAAAAAATGATGCATTTTCAAGTTCAAACGAGCCCCAAAGAAGATAAAGACAGATTTTATCAATTCCTATGTGCTATAATCAATGGGACTTCCATGAACACTTTTGGCCATTTGGTTTAGGAAATTTTGGATCACAAAAGTTACATGTATAATAACACACGAAAATTGATAAAATCTGAGTTTACTTGCTTTGGGAATCATTTGAACTTGAAAATGTGCCCGATTTGCTTGAGGGATGAACTGGAATATTTCCAACGTTTTAAAGGACGTCCAAGAAAAATTTCGGTCATTTCTTTTCAGGAATTTCGGATCACAAAAATTCCATGTAATACCATACAAAAATTGACAAAATTTGTGTTTACCTGATTTGGGCTCGTTTGAACTTGAAAATGCGCCAGTTTTTCCCGCAAGACGAACTTGATACATTGCAACGTCTTAATAGACATCCATGAAAAATTTTGACCTTTTTGTTTCAAGAATTCCGGAGAATCAAAATTTCATGGACTACAACACTCGAAAATTTACAAAAATTTGAGTTTACCTGCTTTAGGGATCGTATGAATTTAAAAATTCGCATGTTTTTTTCGTGGGACGAGCTGGATACATTGTCAATGTTTCAAAGGAATGTCTACAAATTAGTTCGGTCATTTTTTTGGGGAATTTTGGATCACAAAAATTTCATTGACTACAACACACGAAAACCGACAAAATCTGCGTTTACCTTCTTTGGGTCTCCTTTGAACTTAAAAATATGTTTGTTTTACCCGCGAGACAGACTAAATACATTGTCAACGTCTCAACGGACTTCCACAAAATATTTCGGCCATTTTATTTCTGGAATTCTGAATCACTAAAATTTCATGGAATATAACACACGAAAATGTATAAAATCTGCATTTACCTGCTTTAGAGCTCGATTGAACTTTAAAATGTTGCTCATTTTTCCTGCGTGACGAACAGGATACATTGTCAACATCTTAACGGACGTCCACAAAAGTTTAGGACATTTGTTTTGGAAAAATCTCTGTTTACTAACTTTCGGGCTCGTTTGAATTTAAAAATGTGTCTGTTTTTTCCGCGGGACGAACTAGATACATTGCCAACATATTAACGTACATTCACAAAAAAATTCGGTCATTTTGTTTCAGGAATTCATATCACAAAAGTTTCATGAACAATAGCACACGGAAATCGACAAAATCTGCATTTACGTACTTTGATGCACATTTGAACTTCAAAATGTGCTCATTTTTCTCGTGGGATGAACTAGATACATTACCAACGTCTTAATGGGCGTCCACAAAAATTTCGATCATTTTATTTTGAGATTCTTGATCATCAAAATTTCATAGACTATATTACACGAAAATCCATAAAATATGCCTTTACTTGGTTTGGGGCTCGTTTGAACTTACAAATATGTATGTTTTCCTCGCGAGATGAACTGGATACATTATCAACGTCTTAATGGACGTCCATGAATTATTGCGGTCATTTTACTTCAGGAATTTCTAATCACAAAAATTTCACGGACTATAGCACAAGAAAATCGACAAAATTCGCGTTTAATAGCTTTGGGAATCATTTGAACTTGATATTGCATATGTTTTCCTCGCCGGACGAACTGGATACATTGCCAATGGCATAACAGACGTCCACGAAAAAATTTCAGTCATTTTGTTTCGATAATCTATATCACAAAAATTCCATGAATTTTAGCACACGAAAATTAGCAAAAATCTATGTTTATCTATTTTGGGCTTGTTTGAACTTAAAAATGCGCTCGTTTTTCCCGCGGGATGAATTGGATACATTGCCAACATCTGTTAAGACGTTCATGAAAAATTTCAGTCATTTCATTTTGGAATTCCTAATCAGAAAAATTCCATGGACTATGGCACACGAAAATTAGCAAATTCTTCATTTACTTGCTCTGGGCTCGTTTGAACTTGAAAATGCGACCATTTTTCCCACGGGACGAACTGGATACATTACCAAAGTCTTATCGAACGTCCACGAAAAATTTCAGCCATTTTATTTCAGAAATTTTGAATCAGAAAAAATTCATGGACTATAGCACACGAAAATTAGTAAAATCTGTGTTTACTTGCTCTAGGGCTTGTTTGAACTTGAAAATGTCGTAGTTTTCCCGGTGGGTCGAACTGGATTCATTGCCAACGTCTTAACAAATGTCCACGAAAAATTTCAGCCATTTTGTTTTGGGAATTTCTAATCAGAAAAATTCCATGGACTATGGCACACGAAAATTAGCAAATTCTGCATTTACCTGCCTTGGTGCTTGTTTGAACTTGAAATGCTTCTATTTTCCCTGCGAGATGAACTGGATACATTACCAAAATCTTATCGAACGTCCACGAAAAATTTAAGCCATTTTATTTCAGAAATTTTGAATCACAAAAAATCATGGACTATAGCACACGAAAATTAGCAAAATCTGTGTTTACTTGCTCTATGACTTGTTTGAACTTGAAAATGTCGTAATTTTCCCGGTGGGTCAAACTAGAATCATTGTCAACGTCTTAACAGAATGTCCACGAAAAATTTCAGCCATTTTATTTTGGGAATTTTGGATCACAAAATTTCATGGACTATAGCACACGAAAATCGGCAAAATCTACATTTATTTGCCTTGGGGCTTGTTTGAACTTGAAATGCTTCTATTTTCCCTGCGAGATGAACTGGATACATTGCAAACGTCTTAACGGATGTCAATGAAAAATTTTAGTCATTTCATTTCATGAGTTCTAAATCAAAAAATTTCATGGACTATAGCCATCGAATATCGACAAATTTTGAGTTTATCTATTTTTGGACTCGTTTAAACTTGAAAATGCACTTGTTTTCCTCGCGGGATGAAGTAGATACATTTCTTACATCTTAACAGAAATCTATGAAAATTTTTGGTCATTTTGTTTCAGGAATTTTGGATTACAAAATTATCATGGACTATAGCACACAAAAATCGGTAAAATATGTGTTTAGCTAGTTTGGTACTCATTTGAACTTGAAAATGCGTCTGTTTTCCCTACAGAACACACAATATACATTGCAAATGTCTTAATGTACTTCCATGAAAAAATTTTGCCATTTAGTTTATGAAATGTGAATCACAAAAATTTCATGGACTATAGCACACGAAAATCGGTAAAATCTACGTTTACCTGCCTTGGGGATTGTTTGAACATGAAAATGCTCCTATTTTCCCTGCGAGATGAACTGGATACATTGCAAATGTCTTAACGGACGTCCATGAAAAGTTTCTGTCATTTTATTTTGGGAATTCCGGATCACAAAAATTCGATAGACTATAGCACATGAAAATCGGCAAAATCTGCGTTTACCTGGTTTGGGGCTCATTTGAACTTGAAGATGCTCCTATTTTCCCTGCGAGATGAACTGGATACATTGCAAACATCTTAACAGACGTCCATGAAAAATTTCTGCCATTTTGTTTTGGGAATTCCGGATCACAAAAATTCCATGGACTGTAGCACACGAAAATTGGCAAAATCTGCGTTTACCTGCTTTGGAGCTCGTTCGAACTTGAAAATGCTCCTATTTTCCCTGCGAGATGAACTGGATACATTGCAAACATCTTAACAGAAGTCCATGAAAAATTTCTGCCATTTTGTTTTGGGAATTCCAGATCACAAAATTTCATGGACTATAGCACACGAAAATCGGCAAAATCTGCGTTTACCTACCTGGGGGCTCGTTTGAACTAGAAAATGCTCCTATTTTCCCTGTGAGATGAACTGGATACATTGCAAACGTCTTAACGGACGTCCATGAAAAATTTCTACCATTTTATTTCGGAAATTCCGCATCACAAAAATTTCATGGACTATAGCACATAAAAATTGGCAAAATCTGTGTTTACCTGCCTTGGGGATCGTTTGTACTTGAAAATGCTCCTACTTTCCCCGCGAGATGAACTGGATATATTGCAAACGTCTTAATGGACGTCGATGAAAATTTTTGCCATTTTATTTTGAGAATTCCGGATCACAAAAATTCCAAGGACTATAGCACACAAAAATCGACAAAATCTGCATTTACCTGCCTTGGGGCTCGTTTGTACTTGAAAATGCTCCTATTTTCTCTGCGAGATGAACTGGATACATTGCAAACATCTTAACAGACGTCCATGAAAAATTTCTGCCATTTTGT
Source organism: Solanum lycopersicum (assembly GCF_036512215.1). Classification (NCBI taxonomy): domain Eukaryota; kingdom Viridiplantae; phylum Streptophyta; class Magnoliopsida; order Solanales; family Solanaceae; genus Solanum; species Solanum lycopersicum. Next base: position 1,682,364 of record NC_090800.1, read on the forward strand.
TTTGGGAATTTCGGATCACAAAAATTCCATGGACTATAGCACACGAAAATCAGCAAAAAATGCGTTTACCTGCCTTGGGGCTCGTTTGAACTAGAAAATGCTCCTATTTTCCCTGCGAGATGAACTGGATACATTGCAAACGTATTAACGGACGGCCATGAAAAATTTCTGCCATTTTATTTTGGGAATTCTGGATCACAAAAATTCCATGGACTATAGCACACGAAAATCGGTAAAATCTGCGTTTACATGCCTTAGGGCTCGTTTGAACTTGAAAATGCTCCTATTTTCCATGCGAGATGAATTGGATACATTGCAAACGTCTTAACGGACGTCCATGAAAAACTTCTGCCATTTTGTTTTGGGAATTCTGGATCACAAAAATTCCATGGACTATAGCACACGAAAATCGATAAAATCTACATTTATCTGCCTTGGGGCTCGTTTGTACTTGAAAATGCTCCTATTTTCCCTGCGAGATGAACTGGATACATTGCAAACGTCTTAACGGATGTCCATGAAAAGTTTCTGCCATTTTGTTTTGGGAATTCCGGATCACAAAAATTCCATGGACTATAGTACACGAAAATCGGCAAAATTTGCGTTTACCTGCCTTGTGGCTTGTTTGAACTTGATAATGCTCTCATTTTCCCTGCGAGATGAACTGGATACATTGCAAACGTCTTAATGGACATCCATGAAAAATTTCTGCCATTTTGTTTGGGGAATTTCGGATCACAAAAATTTCATGGACTATAGCACACGAAAGTCGGCAAAGTCTGCGTTTATGTCCGTGGGAGCTCGTTTGAACTTGAAAATGCTTCAATTTTTCCTGCTTTGAGGCTTGTTTGAACTTGAAAATGCGCTTGTTTTCTCCGCGGGTTTAACTAGATATATTGCTAACATCCTAATAGACGCCCATGAAAGATTTTGCCATTTTGTTTCACGAATTGACGATCATAAAAAAAATCATGGACTATAGTACATGAAAATTGACAAAATTTGCATTTACCTTCTTTGGGGCTCATTTGAATTTGAAATTGCACCCATTTTCCCCGCGGAATGAACTTGGTACATTGCTAACGTCTTATTGGATGTCCATGAAAAATTTTGACCATTTAATTTTGAGAATTGACGATCACAAAAAATTCAAGGGCTACAACACATAAAAATTGTCAAAATCGGCGTTTACATGCTTTGAGGCTCATTTGAACTTGAAAATGTGCTCGTTTTCCCCGCGGGATGAACTGGGTCTATCGCTAACGTTTTATGGACGTCCATGAAAATTTTCAGTCATTTTATTTTGAAATTGATGATCACAAAAAATTTATAATATATATATACATATATCCACCTTATATGATTCAAATCAACCAATTAAATTAGAGAAAAATAATTTTCAATCGTCACAACTTTTCTTTTCTAAAGATATAACTCATAAAAACACCATAATTCATAACAAGAAACAAGAGATTGCTCTTCGACAAAAAATTTATAGATTTCTTTACAAATTACAAATGTTCTCTACGACAAGTTTTAAATACTTGAAAATTAAAACTGAAACATAGCAATATCAAGTTGCTTGTCGGATAATATTTATCACTTTACTATAATCTTCTATGATTTTGATACATATCTAATTTTGAACTAAAACTATTGAAAATTATGTTAATTATTACAATTTAAGTCCAAATTTGGTGTCCTAGAATTTAATGCCTATCATTTTCTTTGATAGTATAATGTTTGACTAAAATCATATTTATATTCAATATAGTTCCAACAAATTGGGAATTCTCAAGAGAATATCCTTGAATATAAATATTGAATAACTAAAAAATAGTTTATTCACATTGAGGAATAAATATTTTCTATTTTAATTAGAGTTATTATTAACCAAATGGAAAATCATATATCAAGTAATTAAAAATGTATTTCAATGGCATCAAATCACTTATAATCAAAATTATGTGAAACACATTGACTCGATTAATTCAAATGCACATCGTAGAAAATTTATCATAGGAGTATTTCGTTGATCTCTATCGAAATGACTTCATTTTCAACGTTTAAACGCAAGAATTCTGATTAGAAGAGAATTTTCTTTTTACCATTTTACCATACCCTATGATAATTATATACATAAATATATGTTTTAATACTTGAATTAAAAGAAACATTATGTCAATTGTTATTGTTTAGGTATAGTAAAACCTATTTCTTCCCACAACACTCTTTACCTCCCAAGTTATTCGATTAAAAAAACTAGAAATTATATAGTTTAGTTAGGTTAAATTTTTAAATTTTATGTAGAGATATGTCAACTTATTTTATTTTTTATTTGTCTACTTTTTTTTATATATATTTTGATCTCTATAAATAATATTTCTGACTCCGCAATTATCAGGTAAGTGAAAGTAGGCAATCAAGAAAGAAGAGAACTATTTTTTCAAACTATGATAACTATCACCTAAGAAATAGTGGCTTAATTGGCTTCAATGAAATGGACATTACACATTAATCACTAAAATGGTCAAACAAAAAAAAAGAGTTGCCTTAAATACCAAAGTTAAAATTTACAAAAAACAAATAAATATTTATTACTTATTGAGCTTTGATGTGCTATATCAAGAAAAAGGTAAATACAATATAGGGCTAATTATTGTCTTATTCCTTCTTTTGTGTATATAAATACTAACAAAGGATGAACACAAAAAAAAAAATATGTGAGTTTTTTTTTGTGTGTGTTTTTATCTAGTGTTCGATATTCGATTTTGAGGTCGTATCTAATTTAAATTTGTGTTACATAACATACATTAAAGAGGTAAGCCACTACTAGAAGTGAAGAAATTTCTGAAAAAATCGATCAAATATCTGTCGAAAATATTATTAACGAATCATATTCTAATGAATATCCTAACATGTGTGAGATAGTTTCTTTTTTTAACATGTGTTCCGATAACATATGTTTACTATATCTTAGGAGTTGGACGCGAAATCTTTAATTACTAAAGAAAAAATCATGTTCATTCCATCACAATCTTTCGTGAATTGTTAGTTTTGGAAAGTTAAGGGGTAGTTGTGCTTGAAAAAAACAAAAGGTAGTGAGTTAGGTTAGGTTTCATGTGCATTGGGCCCTTTATAGTGGGAAAAAGTTGTACAAGATTCAATAGAGTTGTAGATATACAAATGCTAATATGGAAAAAGGTTAAAAAAGAAAAAAAAAGTTGGAGAGTGTACATCTAAACACCTCAATTAGATCACTAGCAACTTAACACTCAACCTCATTCTCAGTATGTCTCGTGGATACTCAACGTTGATGTGACACACAAATTTTGAAGATGTTTAAATAATCAAAGTGTTCAAAGTCGAAATGTTTTATAAATCTAAATAAGTGAAGTTATGAAAAATAATTTTACAAAGAAATGAAAAAAAAAAAAAAGAGGAGAAATATACAAATAAAAAGATACAAAATGGTAATGCTAATAAGCAAGAAAAAACTAGCCTTCCCCTCTCCAATTGCCTGACTAATCTTTACATGTATGTATGATATATACAGTGAAACATTCTCATGTTGATGTACTTATGAACACGGATACGTAGAGATGTACGCGTAGTATGATTTTATCGAGGCTTTTAACGTCTCTAAAATACCAACACTTACCTCCTTCTGCTCCCCAGCTCGCCAAGACCGGTGTCTTGCATCATTGCTACAAACTCATTGTAATCAATGCGTCCATCCTGAAATATCGATAAGGGTACATTAAGTTTGAGTTTGAGCAACGATATCTGAAGAACTACCACGTTAATCCCTAGGCTTAACGTTGCACGATTCTGCAAAGATATTAGAAGAAGTTCAAAGAAAGGGGACAGAGGGACGTACATTGTCTTGATCAACTTCACGCATAAGTTCTTCGATGGGGATATTGCTCATCCCGAACTTCTCACAAGCTTGTTGGAGCTCGTCCTTTGTGATGTACCCGCTACCATCTTGATCGAAATAAGAAAAAGCAGCATACATGTGATCTTCCTTCTGAATTTTATTTAGATGGAGCATAGCTGCTATAAACTCGCCGTAGTCAATGGTACCACTATTATCAGTATCTGCCTGCAATTGCACAAAGAAGTTCGTTTGAGAGTGCATCAAACCCCGACCATCTCATCAAAAAGCTTAAACTGTTAGAGAAAACACATTTCAAATCAATTAGATTATGTCTCAATGATACGTGTATATATCTTGAAGAACGAATATGTACTTGATTAGGCACCCTGATACACAAAGGTTTGTTGGGGCGTTGGTCGAGTCTACAGCTTAAGTTCTCCTCGTGTTATGACATAGATTCGATTCCTAACTCTAGCAATACCTCAAGATCTCGAATACTGATTCCTAACTCGTGTAAATGCTATTTCAAGGCATCTAAGATTTATCGTAACATCATCTTTTTCATGCAAGGAATAGAAGTTCGTAGACAAAATAGAGAAATTATTTACTTACCGCTTGCATTAAACTAGTTATTTCTGAATCCTTCAGATCCGCACCTACTCGTTCCAAACCTTTCTTTAGTTCCTCCAACGTAATATTTCCACTATTATCGGTATCTATCATTTTGAACATTTCCTTGAGTCCTGCAATTTCCTCTGCAGACAGGCTTTCAGCAATAACCTATAAATAGCGGAGGGATTGGTCACCGACAAAAATATTAGTTAGAGGATCACAGTGTTCAAAGGCTATGTTGTTCGGACTCTTAAAAGCTGCCACGAGGTGCATATTTGGAGGAACTAACACGGTGAGGCAACATCTTTGGAGATTAGTCCGAGCAACAAAGTGTAAAGGTCCTACGAATTAGAATAACTTACTCTAACTGCTATCTTTTTTAATTTGTTCATTGCAGAAAATTGATTGAGACGAGTCAGAACAGCGGAATCAAGAGGCTTATCTGGAGCTACACCGCCAACACGGACCCATGGGTGACCTGATATAAAATGCAGATATTTGGCACATTACGGATAAGTTTTACCACGGTTCTATTCCAAGAATGAAATGCAGACTCTACGATCATATTATACAAAGGAGAAAGGACGATAAGTATCACAGTCAAGGATTAATGAAACATGACGATGCTACGAGCATAAATGAAAATTGTATCTTACAAAGGACTTCATGAGCTGTTAGCCGCTTTTTCGGATCTCTCACGAGCATCTTTCTGACAAGATCTTTTGCACTTTCTGATATAGATGGCCAAGGTTCTGATACAAAGTCAAGTTCCCCTCTTAAAACCTGTTCAAATATTCCTTGCTCCGTCTCTGATTCATAACAACACGATACATGTAAGATGGACATGATCATGTTAGCTCCGAGAATGATATAATTAAATCAATAAGGATGAGATTCACGAGATCGGACCTTCCCAAAAGGGGGGAACTCCACTTAGTAAAATGTAAATGATCACTCCAGCACTCCATATATCACATTCTGAACCATAATGCTTACGCAACACTTCCGGAGCAACATAATAAGGGCTTCCGACAACATCAGTGAAGATTTCACCTGGGGGCACAGAACTTTTTTTCTTGATCAGGTGTCAGCTAATGAAACAGCTAGAAAAAATAGACGGATAATTACTCTAAAAGAAGAACAACGCACGGCCTACAACAAGGATTCGACAAACATCCATTATAAAATAAGCTTAATGTGAAACAAACAAAGAAAAGAAAAACATGTTCCTTATCTAAGTCGCTCGGACTTGGGTGCAGGTGTCTAATATGGGTGTAAATCTAGAGGTCGGATCCTTCATGATCTAAATTTTAAGATTTTAGGATACAGATACGAGTATGCAGATCTAAAATTCGTGGGATCTAAAGCATATCTACACAATATTGCTTTTGCTTTGTTGACATAAATGAGATCATAACATTTCCAGGAAGTACTGAATATCTATGTTGCTCGGACTCTTCAAAAATGTCAACAAGTGCGTGTCGGATTCGCCAAAAGTAGTGTATGTTTGAAGAATCTGAGACGGGTGCGGCATCAAAAAGGAAGAATCCACGCAACTAAGCCGAATAGATGATAAAACCAATAAGCTAGATCGACACCTTTTAAAAGAAAAATGTTTGCAAGTAGACTACCTGGCTTGAAGAATACCGATAACCCAAAGTCGATTGTCTTCAAGTGCGAATCTTCATCCTGGTTGATAAAAAGAAAGTTTTCGGGTTTGAGGTCCCTATGCATGACACCCATGGAATGACATGCTTCCACGACACCTACAATTACCCTAGCGAGTTCAGCTGCCTTCTTCTCACTGTAATGTCCTCTCTGTAAAATCCTGTCGAAAAGCTCCCCACCTGCACAAAGCTCCATCACGACATGTACTTCAACAGCATCCTCATAAGCCCCTACTATTTGTACCACACTAGGATGCCCTGCCAAATGGTGCATAATCTGAATCTCCCTTCTTACATCCTCCACATCCTCCTCGGTATTCAACTTCCTTTTAGCAATGGACTTACACGCCATTTCCCTTCCATGTACCTGTTACGATTTTTTTACCGAGAGATTGTATCATTTTCCGTCGTTATATAATGCCACACATTCAGCAATTTGAATGAATATGATGCAATAGGTAACAACCATCCAAACAAGCGGTAAGAAACTGAATAATCGAGTGAATCAAGGATTAGATTCCTCTTTGCAACTAAACAACTAATTACAACAACATACCGAGTGTAGTCCCACAAGTGAAGTCTCGGGATGGTAGTGTGTACGCAGACCTTACCCCTACCGTGGGAGGTAGAGAGGTTGTTCGGGAGTGAAGAAACTAAGACAAAATACTACACAAGACATGACAAAGCATACTAAACGAACAGTAACAACAACAAAATATAGTGTTAGAAATCAAATGAACAAACTACGACTACGAGTACAGAAGGATAAACGATACTAACAGCGTTCAACTATACCTTATCCACACATAAATACGTAGTCCCGAATTGACCTTGTCCAAGCTTCCTCCCTAAACTATAAATCTCCTTCAAATTACCAGTTTTTCTTCCCAAAACAGAGTCGATTTTAAGCCCAATGCTCGATACTCGCTTAACATGACTAGGTTTATTCTGTTTCACTCCTTCCACTGGCTTATTACTAACGTTTGGCGACGAGTTCTTCTCATTAGTATCATTTCCACTAATCTTAAGGTGTGGGGGTGGAGTACTCTGAGTACCACCAAATCTATTAGCATCATTTCCATCTACATTCAACGACGAACCAACCGATGAATGTTCTTGAGTTTTATGGGAATTTGAGTCCCCTTTATTTGCAAGAGGTAAATGTTGTTGTTGTCTTGTTTTCCAAACAGCTGCTGTTACTGATTGCAAGAACCCATTGTTACCCAATTTGGGTCCTATACATGTATTCCCCATTTTCTTACAATCAAATACTTTTTCTACCTCGTCGAGAGGTAGTGTTAACGTCTACGACTCTGTATACATACACTCTACCCTCTTCAGACTCCAGACCCCGATTCTTGTTCTTGTTCTTTCAATCAAATCCTTACATTTTCTCATTAATTCCCCCAAAAAAATAACCCCTTTCAACAAATCTATAATCTTTTACCCCACAAAAAGTTAAATTCAAGAAATAAAATACTTTCAAGAACCTATAATCTTTTACCCCCAATACTAAATTCAAGATTTTTTTTTCTCTTTCAATTTTTTTTTTTAAAAAAAAAATTCAAAAACCTATAATCTTTTAACCCCAAAAATTTAATACTACCCCTAAATTCAAGAAAGGAAAAAAAAAAAATTGCCCCCAAAAATATATATATTCAAGAACCCTAAATTAAAGATTTTTTTTTTTCTTATAATCAAAATCCTAACATTTTCTCTTTAATTCCCAAAAACCCCTTTCAAGAATCTATAATTTTTTTGCCTCAACAAATGTTAAAAACTTTCTCTAAATTGAAGAACCCTAAATTTCAGATTCCTTTTGGAATCTGAAATTCAAGAATTCATCAATAAAGATGAGTTCTTTTTTCTTTTTTTTTGATTTTTTCTTTTTTTGAAGAAAACAAAAAGAGAATTGAGCTTAGTCTAAAAATCAGCCTCAAAATTCGAAAAAAAAAATTTAAAATAAATTAGGGATTAAGAGAAATTAGGGGAAATATTAAGGAAAAATATTTGGGGGAAAAAAAATTAAGGAAATGTAAGGTGGTAAAATGGATTGTTTAATTTTTGTAAAGTTCACTTTCATGCATGCATGCGTACGTACATTTTTTTTCCCTTCAAAATGTGCATCGTTTCGCGTTTTATATCCAGAAATACATAAATAAACGCACAAACTTATTTTAAGATAATATGTCAACTTTGAACGTACTTAAAATATTCCAATTTGTCACCATTGTGTCTCGTGGTCACCCAAGACTGACGTGGCATAAATTTTGGCGGTATTTAGATGGTCATTTTGTAAGTTCGAGTACTGTTCAATAGGCACAATAAATATGTCTAGATGTGCATACTCAAAGTTGGAGCATTTACTTGCCAACTGAGATCACCAAGTGTTATGAACCAGCCTCGGTGCAATGTCGATACTTAATTACATGGATGCCACACAACTAATTATTGGGCTGAGAAGAAGCAACATAATCGTACACGTTATTACAAGAACTTATGTCTGATGGATAGTAAAAATTTCTAAAAATACTTCGGTTTTCAAGACCGACTCTTTCAACCGCTCAGACATCCATCCCCTTCGCGCTTCGCCCGCCCTATCCATCCGCGCGCTGGCAGGTAGGGGCTTATCTATGTGATTCGCTACGCTTGCCTGCGCCTATCGGCTGATTCTATTGCCTGCATTTCACTAGTGAATAATTTTAAGTTAGGACAAAAGTTCAAAATCATCCGTGAATTCTATTTATGCAATTAATCATTAATGATCTGCGTCCATTATTTATCAAGTTAGTCCTTTTGACCCGTCCAAATTTATCAAGTTCAGTCTAATATGCTCATTTCACACCCCAATAGGCGCAAAGAAGAGTCGTTTTCTAACCAGTGGAGGATGCAACATATAAGTTGCGGGTTCATATATATGAACTCAATATTTTTAACGCGAAGCATAAGTTTTATGGATAAAAATTTACTGAAGCTGTAATAGAAGGTAGGTTTGAACATATGGTTTTAAATATACAACGAGTTCAAAACCAAAAATATTATAGATTAATCCTATAAAATTTAAATTCTAAATTCGCCTCTACTTATTTCTAACAATAAACTAGAAAGAGAGGGGCTAAATTCATTGTGAAATTGAAGCCTATTAAGTAATTATTCCAATATATATTTAGAAAATATTCACTTATTAACTTTATATTCTAACCCGCTCAAATTTCAATCTGTCCATTTGACACCTCAACGTACACTAAGAAAAAACATTCACTTTAGTTTCGTTACGGTATGCTTTGATATGCTATACAAAGGATTAGTTTGGGAACACCGGTAATTCAAAGCACCATGTCTCAACTGGATATAGGCTCGGATTGTGACAATAAACTAAATAAATTAATATATGTTAAATAAAGGTTACAAATTATACTAATTACCATATACATTTAAGAAAATATCCATTTTATAACTCTCTATTTTAAGTCGCCCAAATTTTAATCCATCTATTTAACACCATAACATGCACCAAAAAACCTCATCTACTATAGTCCATAACAATATATATATTAATTCTCTATTTCAATCCGTTCATTTATCAGCTCGACGTAGCCTAAAAACAACCATCTTCTAACAATAAACTAAAAAAAGAGAGGTGCTAATAGTAATCACCATATATACTTAATAACAATCTATTTTTAAGCATAACCACAAAAGACAAAAACCAATTTTTTATTAATTTTTTTGTATAAATACATCCCTTACTTTCTTCATAATCATATGATATTTGATTATCTCCATTGTTTTTTCTCCTCTCCAATAAAACAACAATAAAAAAAAAAAAGAGGAATAAAAAACAATGGCTCCTCTAACAAAAATAACATTTCTTGTTATTGCAATTTCCTTCTTCCTCACAATTCCATCAAATGCATTTGATTATACATTAAAAGTAGCTCTTTCTACTCCAATTACTCCAAAAACTCCTATCATTCCAAAACCCAAACTTCCAGCACCAAAGGTCGTTGCTGTAAGTCAAAACGTACCGGCATTTGTTAAGGCGTCATTGGTTAGCACAATGGCCAAGACACAAGATTTTATCAAGAATGTAATTGATAAAAGATTGGCTTCAAGTGCACCAATAGATCATTACAAAAAAGATTGTTTTAAAACATGCAAAGAGGTGTATGAAGATGCAATTGATTCAATGAAAAAGGCAACACAAGATGTTAAAGAACTAAATTATTACAAAGCAAATATGGATATTGGTGCATCATATACATACCTTGACACTTGTCGTGATTGTATTGTTGATACAAAAGATAATGAGCCTGCCTTTGAACAATTTGATAGGTGGGCAAAAGCAATTGCTAGTGATTGTCTTAGCAAAGTTTCTAAAGAATACTATAAAAATTAATAAACATTATAGTATTCAAGTTTAGTGTTTTAAAAGTTATATACATCGATCGATCGATCATCTAAAAATATTTACCAAGATGAGATTTGTAATCTTAGCTTGAGAAATAAGGTGGCACTAATAATTTCTTACACTTGCGATGTATTTTGTATTGTCTTGGTGGACAACATGAGAAGGGAAAAAAAGCAATATTTTTAATTTATATGTTGTATTTTTCTTTTGATTTTGTTCAAAAATATCATTTTTGTATATTCAATAAACTCTTCAATGATTATATCTCATGTGTCCATATTTAAGATTATAAGATTTAATTTTTTAAATAAGATACGCAAAATAAATAGAATGAGATCAGATCTCTATATAACAATCTAGAATTAACGAATAACTTTTTCTTTGAAATGAACTTTTTTTGTGTTATATTTTCTCTTTCTGTGATAAACTTTTTATGTTACCTCTTTATAACATACTCAAATATTTACATTTTTTTTATTTTTTAAATATATATATAAATAATAACCAAAAGTAGTTTATTCACTTTTTATTGGTGACATAAATTTAGTGAATTATGTAATAAGTTCTAACAAAGGAATTTAAAATGTCAAATGATATTATAGATATATAACATGTACTAACTATAACATTGACCTAACTTCACCATTTTAACCTATCTAAATTCTATTCAAGTCGTTCATTTGTCTCTCGATATCAGGCAATTGAATTAAGTTATCTCGAAAGACCTCGAAGATTCCACTTAAGTTTAAAGAGACTCTTCCATGAAATAAATCTAAAAGAAGAGAATGTAGAGATGATTATATGCAATTTTTCAGTATGAACAAGAATTCCTTTTGGTGTGACACCAAATCATAGAGCATAGTTACAAAGAGAAACTCGAATTCCTTCTCTCGAGACCACGAGTCCCAAAAATGTCACCGAATCAAACCAAAACTCACATTTAGAAAATTTAGCCTACAACTGACGTTCTCTAAGGATAAACTTCACAACTACAACTGTCGAAAAGAAGAGCAATACTTATAAAAGAGGGACAATGTGCATTTGTGTAAAAGGCCAGATTTCCAGAGTCAAACCTAGAAGAACCAGGTCGTGGAGTCACTTGCTGACTCCACGCCCTGCAGCCAAGTCTGATGCACGTGTGTCCAATTGAGCCCGTCTGCAACAGTCACATTCTGGAAGCGAAAAAGCAAATTATAACAGGCTTTGGATTGTAGGACAACAAAAATTGCAACGATCCTTCAATAAACTTCACCTTTGAGCTTAATAAGACTGTAGTTATACAACATTGTCTCTCTTCACCTGTAAGAAACAACGTATTTTAAGATATTACAATAAACATAGCAAGAGTCGAAGAGAAAGGAGATGTAAATCATCTTAGTAATTGGATCATTCTCGCAGAAAATAAGTCATTTCCATAATCGCTTTGGTTAAATATGATCATAGTTTCATTAGTCTAAGTAATTTGGGGCACAGAATCTGTCATATGAATGAAACGATTATCTTCTTGTTTTTGTTATTATCTGTTGTTTCTTGTTCTACTATTACTTCTTGTTCAGGATAACTTTGGATTGTTTTTCCTTTAAGCCAAGGGTATATCAGAAACAGTCTCTCGACCTCTGAGGTAGGGGTAAGGTCTACGTACACTCTACCTTTCCTAGACCCCATTTCGTAGGACTACATTGGGTATGTTGTTGTTGTTGTTGTTTTGAAGGCTACAGGAACTGATGCTATAAAATCAAGTCAGAAGAGACTAGAAAAGAAGAAGTAAGTCTTACGAGACAAAAGACACTTACCGCAAAGCTCCCATTTCTTGAAACTTACTAGCCATGAATCTGAACCAACCCGTGTAGGTAAGACTTGATCAACCCAAATTCGATATTGTTTACCCTTTTTGTCGCCATGACACTTCTTCAATGTATTTACGCATTCCTCAAGAGATTTCTCAACTCCAGACGGGTGCACAAAAGTACCAGATGGTCTCTGCAGCAACAAAAAGAGTTGGCAAATTTGGATTTTCAAGTGAATAAAAAGGCATTTCGAAACAACCAAGACAACAACACAACAGTAGTCGGTAGGTATAGGGTACGTACACAAACTGCTTTCAGGTTCGACAAGTAAAGGTCAGAATTCTCTATCTCTCCACGCCTCCATTTCTCGAAAAACAGGTAAAATTTGACGAATTCATAAGCAGGAACAAAATTCTCCATCTTACTGTCTGACATATCGGTAACGTCTCTAGGAGAGGTACTTGGTCCCAGGTTGAAACGCCCAATGGCTTGTATTATACCCGCAGCACATCTCTCTGTTGCATGAATTACTTTCGGATTATCTTTCGCATTTGCAGCATGCCATTGTAATAATTCCTCCTGTGCATTCGATACCTGCAAAGTGAATATACAATTTTAGAGCAATTCTGAACTCAAAACAACAACAAACTCATGGAGTCTCATATCGGTAACGTCAGAGGTAGGGAGATTGTTTCCGATAGACCCTCGGCTCAAGGAAAAACAGTCCAAACTAGGCTAGAAAAAGAAGCAACGGGAGTACAAGAATCAACAGATCATAACAAAACAACAGATAGTAGCAAAACAGAACAATAAAACAATACGATAATCGAGGTACAAGGAATCAACAGATAGTAATTAGCCACTAACCATCACACCGTAAACATCCGGGATGCTGAAAAGCTCAGCATCATTTCCAGAGTCACCACAGACAAGCGTGTTGTTTGGTAATTTCCCCTCACTCTTTAATTTCTTCAGCAAATACACGAGTGCTTGTCCTTTGCCAGCACCTTGCGGCAAAATATCTAAAGCCATCCCTCCACTGTAAATTAATTTGACATCAAGCTGATCACAAAAATACAAACATTAAATATCAGAACAAAAAGAAATCGAAACCTTATCAAAGTTTTGCTCACTGCAGCATTGACAAGAAAGACATGCCATCATTTTGCTATTGTCGCATCGTACCCCACGTTCTTCCAAGCGTTTGGAAAGAGTTTTCATTATATCTTGAGCCTTGTCTTTTGGAACGTAGAAACTGACCTTGTGAGGTCGTTGCTCCGTTTCTGACTGAAGTGTGTAAAGAAGTTTATATATGAGACATCAATTACGATAACAATATTCAACATACAAACTGGTTTTACACCGAATATCAAAATGAGTTATTGGTGAAAAACACATCTAAACTATCACTTTTCACGAGTTTCACACCCCAATACCAGTTGTTCCTTTTTTCTACCTAAACTATCATCATCTATGTATTAAAATTTAAAACACACCTCGGAGCTGATTAGACTAACTATCAGCTGTTAGTTGTTGTTTCATTTTCCTACCTGAACTATCACCATCTACTCAACTAGGTGAGTTTTTTAATACATAGACGGTGATTGTTCAGGTGTGAAACTCACAAAAAAAAAATGATAGTTCAAGGTGTGTTTTTGATCATTATCTCAACATAAAATGATGTAAACATCTGTATGTACCTGAAGTGTGAGTTCAGTAAATTTTTTCGTTTCCTCTGTCACTATTTTCCGATCCCATTTGTCATTTAAAAATGCTTCCCAACCATCATCTGGCAACATAGAGTTCCCATATGTTATTTCAGTCCCGACAGACATAATGGTAATATCTGGAGTTAGCATGGGCTTCTCTTTTCTCAACTCCTTATAAAGTGTTGGCGATCTCCCAGTTGAGAACACTAACAAGGAGTTTTCGCGGTAATTGGCTTCCCATAAAGCATTGAACCTAAGCAGAGAGAGGTTCTCGGGATCATGATGATCAATCTGTAAAGAAAGTCTCATGCAAGTTACAGCAACATAATGAAGAAAAGGTTCAAAAAAGCCACCAGGAGCATGTCGGATTCTCCAAAAGCAGTGCATTTTTGGAGGATCAAACATGGGTGCGGCAAAATTTTTGGAGAATCCGAGCAACCTAAACTACAACAACCCACCATTGTATAGTCAAGATCTGAAACTATCATGAGACGTGCTGCACTGGTTAGCCGATCCATGGTTGATTTAATATTAGCTTCACTCTGAAACAATACAAAGAAATCTCAGTCAATTAGTTCGTTTGCTCGTTTTTGTTATGTGACATCCACTTAATAGGTCTGAATATATCTGAATGATTAAGATTTGTATCATTAAGAGATATCTCCTCTCTGCTCCCCACGAAGGCCTCTTTACGTACAAAGGCATCTCTACCTCATAACGGCAGAAGTAAAGTCTACGTACATTTTTTACCATTTTCAAATCCTACTTGTGAATTATACTGGGTATATGTTGTTGTTGTCGTCCATTTAAACATTTCTACAAAAATGATACTTCACAAATTCCATCCGTTCAAAGCTATCATTATCAACTACTACCACCGGGCGTGGTCAACGATTATCAACTATCACCATTATCAATCACTACAATTAGTCATCGACTCGCCACTATTTACAATCATCACCACCAACCACTATAACAATAACAACCGCTCACCGCTACCAACAATCACCACCATCAATCATCACTATATATCCCCAACCACCGTCATCATTCACAACCATTAGCGCTCTACTATCAAACACCATCTCCGCAAAATTACCACCCACAACACCGCCATTAACTAAAAAGTGTACACTTACTGTTCATTTCAACACTTTTATTCAAATTCATAACTATTTACCGCACTTCACATGACTTATCAACTACTCATTCAACTTCAATTTATTTGTATAACTTTCCTTTTTCAATCCGTTTCAACAAACAATCCATCATTCATTTTTTCTAGTAACTCTTTAATTCTAACTTTATAACTGACATATTTAAAACCACAAGATACAGCATTTTCTTTTACTTCCTTAAATTTCGTGCATCCAAATCAGATAAACAAATTATAACATAAACAATAGTACTTCTAATCGAAACTAAATCATCACAAAAATCAAAACACACCCATTAAACTTTCATCCCTAAAATCTTAATAGCACAGTTAATTGACTATCTGAACTTCCCCACCCAATTCAAAAAAAAAAAAAATTACTCAGTAAAAAAGAACAAAATGGGTTACCTGAAATGAAGTGAAAGAAGGGATTTTGGGAGTGGAGCAGCAGTTGCAGCAGTGATGGAAACCTGAAAAATTGAATCTTAGCTTAAGAGAAGGCATAGATTAGAAAAGGAGAGTTAATTTTTGTACTTTACAAAAAAAAAAATTAATTCCTTTGGGCTTCTTTTGTAAAGGCTAAAGAGAGAGCATCTCAAAAATACTAAGATGAGATTCTTTTTAAAAGTGTATGATATATTTCTTAATTTTATCATTTGGATCTGATATATTTTCATTATAAAAATGGCTCATATATGCCCTTACTGTTATACAAACGGCTCACATATACCCTTCATTTAACAGAAGTTAAAAATTAGTTTAAAAATTATATTTATTACTTCTAATTTTTTTAAAAAAATTATTTAGGGGTATATATCATTTTTCTATCAAAGTTCAAGGTATATTTTAATTTTTTTCATACATAAATTATTTTTTGACTTCTTTTATTATAATTATTTGAGTTTCTTATTCTTATTTTGTTTTTTTTCTTTCATTCCTTAGTTTAAAGAAAAAAATAAACTATTTTTTTTGTGTATTGTAATTTAATTTCGTATTCGAAAAAAAAATTTGGCCATCTACAATAAGTTTTACAAGAATATTAGTGAAACATAAATAAATTTGATTATCAAAATAATAATTATAAATTAGTTATTGAAACAAAAAAAAAGTAAAAAAAAAATATGTTTGACTAGGATTAAATTTACTCATATGCGATTATATTTTTTAGAAAAAAATAATAAAAATTTAGATTAAAATTATTATTTTTTTCATTTCCGTTAGAGAAAAGGGTATATGTGAGCCATTTGTTTACAAGTAAGGGTATAGATGAGCCACTTTTATTACAAAGGGTATATCAGCTCTAAATGACAAAGTTGAGGGGTATATCAGATCCTTTTCCCTTCTTTAAATATATCTTCAGTTATATTTTTAGGATATTAATGTTCAAGTCGTTCAAAAACTAAAGTATATATGTCATTTACTCTAACAAAAGATTAAACACAAATAGATAATTCAATCTTAACTATCAATTTAATATTTAATAAATGTTGAATCGGTAGATAAGATTATGACACGTATATATCTGTTAGTATAAAGGGTATATATGTTCTAGTTTTTGGACGGCATGGGCACTAATGTCCCGAAAGTATGACGGATGATATTTGCATACTTTTTACGACAGTTCAGGATATAGTTGTTTTTTTTCCTTTTATATATATACTTCCTCGGTTTCAAAAAGAGTGATCTAGTTTGAATTCGTACGAATTTAAAAAAAAAAATTAAATGTTTGTGATCTTAAATTAAAATTATATTATATTATATTAATATTACATATATATAGACAGAGAGAACGTTAATATGTCAGCTTAGTTGTGTGCTTATTCTCGTATTGAGTTGCTTGGCTTACTAATTTAAGCACGGGGTCTGGGGTTCGACTGAGGCAAACAACATTTTCTAATTTATGTTTTTATAATTTTTACTTATTTGAAGCTTTTGACATTTTGTATTATATAAATATATTTCATATTCATATTTTAATCATTTCATCTTTTATTTAATATAAAAATTTTGTTAATTTTTAGATTTCATCTTACATAAATGATTTACTTAAAAAAAAACATATCAAATAAATACTATTTAATTAAGTGTAAGCAGATATCTACGATGTTATAAATTTAAATTTTGATTTATTTATCCATTTTTATCTATAAATTACCTTTTAACTTAAATATTCATATTAGATCGTTAATATTATATTATCATTAAAAAAACAAATATCTAAAAGTATCACAAATAAACATTGCGAATTTCAAAACGATTATGATTGGGATATATAATTCTTATATTATATTATTTTTATATTTAATGAGTTTATCAATATTCATTGTTTAATAATGTAAATACACCCCAACAACAATAATACTCCTTAATCATAAAGGAAAATTACATAAATTAATACATTTTAAAAAGTATTACTGATTTTAGTGACATTTTGTTTATTATCGGTTATAGCACTATTGTAATGAATTTATAATATGTATTAAAAGTGAATTATATATTCAATATATTTGAATTATAATTATTTTTTAAATATATTATGTTTGTTTGGTAAAAAATTATCACATTTTATTATAAGTGTATTAAAATGTGTGATAAATGTATTATCCATCATTAAAACTTGTATTATATGTGAATAATAAATTATTTTATGTAATATGTATTAAACTTGTATTATAAATAAATTAAAAGTGGTCAAGTGAAAAAAAATGTTATTGCTATAAATAGTAGATATTTTTTTATTATAATATATTTATGTAAATTTCCTAATCATAAATATGTAATTTTAGGCCTATTTTCTCCAAGAAATTTTAGATATTTCGAAACAACTTTATTTTAATATTTCATTTAATTTTAGGTCTATTTAGTCAAATTTCATACCTATAAAACCAATGTATTTTGTATATTGGACATCCAATTGCTTCGATTTGAATTATCCGGAGAATGCAATACCTGATATATATCAAAAAGATGGACAATCAAACCTATTTCTCGATTCACTCAAAGAGGTGAATAGGGTCCCAATAGAGATATGTAAAAAGCGGGTCTGATTACGCGTATTCCTAATCCTAAATGGAATGTAACGATGTAGGGATCCATATGTTATAATAATCAACCAGTAAAGCATGGACATTTGTCATCGAGAAATAATATATTGTGAATATATTAAATATATATATTTGTACATATAGAACTATCAAATTTTGAACATTTTTAACGAAATTTTTTCTCGATTTCGTTTTTTAATGAGCAACACTAGCAATTTTAGTTGTAGCATCACTAATAACACCATTTGACCAATCCTCAAATTTAGTCATTTCAGGATTAACATCACAATGTATCTCCTCAATACTATCTTTGCATGTACCCATGAATGATCCCACAGCACTAACATGCACAAGAGCTTCTACGTAATTTCCTTCATCTACACTTTTTATTGTTTTTTTCATGGCATCGACCGCGTCCTCGTACACTTCTTTGCATGTATCGAGACAATCTTTATTAGGATTTTCTTTAACGGTAGCTAAACGTGTTATGATATTTGTCTTAACGAACTCCTCGGTTTTCGCTATGGTTGAAACCATGAGGGGAGTGACAAGATTTTTCACATTTGCTTTGTCTACATTTGGATCATTTGCAATTGCTTGATGTGAAAGGGAAATGGAAATTAGGGTTATGAGCAAAATGGAAATTTTGTTAATGTGGATGGCCATTGTTTTTTTGTTTTTTTTTTCTTTTTTTTTTTTCAAAAAGAAGAAGAAAAAAAGTAAGTTGAAAAAACAATGGGATATAGACAATATACCAAGCAATAGGAGGTGTTAATTTATGAATTTATATAGAGAAAAAAAATTGAAATTTGGTTGGTGATACATGAAGATAGAGTTTGTTAGTGGTTTAGGTTTCATTGGATTTATAGATCTCTCACTTTTTATTTTTAATTTACTTTTGTTTTTAATTATGAGTTCGTTGAAATTGAGGTGTATTAATAAATAAAAAGGTAAGGCACAAGTATACTTCCTAGACTATGCGAAACCGAGATACGTCTAAATTAAATTAACGTCTTATATCACCCCATCATTACCACCACCGCCTCGATTATTATTATTATTATTTTGCAATTTTGTATCATTTTTGACTCATGTGACACATTTTGTGATACCACTTAGTTGAAGCGCGTGTGAGATGTTTGGAGGTCATGTTAATCGAAAAGGTGTATAAATTTACCAAAAAAAAAGGTACGGAGAGTAATAGGACATAAATTTAATTAATATGCGTCTCTGAGATTTCGATCATATTGTAGGAGGTATTTGTGTTTTATCCTTATGATAGTTTAAATAGATAAAATTGGAACAATGAATAATTGAGATATCAAACTTTCGAGAAAATAATAATTTAGATTTTTTTTTTTATCATTAACTCTTTAATGATTAGTTGATTATTACATAGCATTGGTTATACATGTCAAGCAAACAAACACATAATCAACTTCTTCTCATTTATGGTGTGTCTCTAAAATTTATATTCAAATCAAACTAATTTGCATTTACATTAAATATCTTATTTAACGATAATATGTTAAATTTCTATCAAAGTCAACTAATTCATTTCTATAATTAAATTCAAATTTTTTGATCCACAATAAATTTGAACCACTCATATAATAAAAATTGATTCTTTCTTAATAACTACATTTGTTTGTTGATTGATTCCTTTTTATTTATTTGAACAATATCGACACCATTTATAATTTTTTTTTTATATGCTAGCTAATGCACAACCCTACTTACCATTTAAATATTTTTCTCTCAAAACAATTTTTGATAAACTTTCGACTCAAAATTAAACAAACATGCAAAAGTAATCAATCAAACCTACTATTAACAGTTTTATATCTCAATTAATTAAAAATATAAAAGAATTACAGATTAAAAAATGAAAAAAGGGCCCAATCGGGTTCGAACCGATGACCTCTTGATCTGCTGTCAAACTTTTTTGTATACGCTAGTTAATGCACAACACTACTCACCATTTAAATATTACTCTCTCAGAACAATTTTTAATAAACTTTCGACTCAAAATTAAACAAAAATGCAAAAATAATCAATCAAACCTACTATTACAGTTTTATATCCCAATTAAATAAAAATATAAAAAGAATTACAGATTGAAAAATGAAAAAAGGGCCCAACCGGGTTCGAACCGGTGACCTCTTGATGTGCTGTCAAACTTTTTTGTATACGCTAGCTAATGCACAACACTACTCACCATTTAAATATTTTTCTCTCAGAACAAATTTTGATAAACTTTCGACTCAAAATTAAACAAACATGCAAAAATAATCAATCAAACCTACTATTAACAGTTTTATATCTCAATTAATTAAAAATATAAAAAGAATTACACATTAAAAAGTGAAAAAGGGCCCAACCGGGTTCGAACCAGTGACCTCTTGATCTGCAGTCAAATGCTCTACCACTGAGCTATGGACCCAATTTGTTTTATATTTTGACTTAAAATATTAAAATATAAAAGCTGAACTTTTTTTTTAAAAAATCTTTACCTTCTTTTTATAATTTTTGCATCGAGTACATGCGTTTTGAATCAAAAATCTATTCAGAAACAATTTATGTATAATTTTATCCTATAATGATTAATTGGAATAAAATCTAGCAAACTATTTTTTGGGTAATCGTGATTCCGAAGTCAAAAATGTCAAATTTTTTTGTGGATGTCCGTCAAGACCTTGTCTATGCTTCCGGTTGGCCCTCACGGCCCGTCCGACCTATTTTGAATGTCAAACGAGCCCCGAAGCGAGCATACCCCTCATTTCGACGATTTTCGTGTGCTATAGCAAACCATTTTTTGGGTGATCCGGATTACGACGTCAAAAATGTCAAATTTTTTTGTGGACGTCCGTCAAGATATTGTCTATGCATCCTGTTGGCCCTCACGGCCCGTCTGACCCATTTTGAAGGTTAAACGAGCCCTGAAGCGAGCATACCCCTCATTTCGATAATTTTCGTGTGCAATAACAAACCATTTTTTGGGTGATCCAGATTCCGACGTCAAAAATGCCAATTTTTTTTGTGGACGTCCGTCAATACCTTGTCTACGCATCCGGTTGGCCCTCACGGCCCGTCCAACCCATTTTGAAGGTCAAACGAGCCCCGAAACGAGCATGCCCCTTATTTCGACGATTTTCGTGTGTTATATATTACCTTCTTCAG
Organism: Solanum lycopersicum; assembly: GCF_036512215.1. Taxonomy (NCBI): domain Eukaryota; kingdom Viridiplantae; phylum Streptophyta; class Magnoliopsida; order Solanales; family Solanaceae; genus Solanum; species Solanum lycopersicum. Next base: position 1,703,810 of record NC_090800.1, read on the forward strand.
ACTCATATTTATATAATTACACTGGAAATATTTATTGTTATTTTTTGTGTTAATGGCTTTTTAAATATTTCAGAACAATTTTAACAAGAAAAGTGTTTGTTTTACTATACTAATAAAATACTTTATTTTTCAAATATTTCAACATATAAATCTAAATTCCTTATTATTCCTACATTTCTAAATTCAACTCTAACACTTAAATTCAGTTGATCCAAACGGACTTTTAGACAATTTGCAAAAGTTATTTAACAATTATTTGTGTCTGAAAAGTCAAAAAAATCATCAAACTTTTGGAGTCTACATTTTTAGAGTTTTATGTATGTTCTATATAATAATATATTATTTATTGTATTTGTGAATTAATTGATGTAGTAATCGAAACCTCTATATTTTATATTTAAAATTTGTCTGGTATAAAATTTTAAAACTTTTCTTTTAAATCGATGATTTATTTAATATAATTTTTTTTTTACTCCAAATAAAATATAAAATCTGCATATACTTCATACCATATCCAAAGTCCTCTTATATAATCATCATGGGAGTATGGGACAATTGGTATGTTATTATTGTCGATGATTAATTAATTATTAGCTAAGTAATACTCAGTTTATTTGAAAATGTTTGTTATGTTACGCTTATCGAAAATTAATTTGACTAATTTTTAAAGGTAAATTAGATCACATTAATTCGATATTTTAAACAAAAAATTAGATATTCTAAAACTATATGAAAAGTACTATAAATTACAATTTTTTGCATAATAATATGATTAAAAAAATTCATCTTAAAATATTAGTCAAAATTTTTATAGTTTGGCTCTAAAAATAGAAATCATAACAAATAATACCGAACGAAGAGAATAGATAACTATAATTATGGCTTGTGTAAAAGAGAAATCATGAAATTGATATTATTTTACCATCGAAAAATAAAATAAAAAAAGTCTTTCATCTTCTAATTTATTTATTCAGACATAGCTTCCTTCTTCTTCTTCTAGAAGAGCAAGAGGGACTAAAACATTATCAAATAAAAATAAATAAGAAACAAAGAAACTTCAACTAATTATTTAGGAAAAATACACAAGTATCCTCCTAGATTATGATCGAAATTATAGAGACACATCTTAATTAAACTAAGTTCCTATCACCTTCCTGAACTTTTTTTTTTTAATTTTGTACACCTTTTGTCTTACGTGGCACACTTTATTACTCCATACAATTGAGGCGCGTGGAAAATATTTGGATGTCATGTAAGCCAAAAGGTGCACAAATCACAAAAAAAATAAAAAATTCAGGGGGTAACAGAACCTTAATTTAATTAAGACGTGTCTCTAAAATTTCAGTCATAATCTAGGGGATACTTGTGTATTTTTTCCTTTATTTACCTTAAAAATTTACATAAATAAATTCTAAAATTTTGTGAGACTCACATAAAACACAATTTTTAAATAATAATAATAATATTACAAAAATTGAAAATTGAATTTAGTTGTAATGTTTGAGGGACTTGTGTTGAAGGATCCCTTTGTAAAGAACTTGCCAATTCAAAGGCATAGATTCAAAGTCCTTTGGATTATTCCTTTTCTTTGGATTATTATGATCTTCAACTTTCTCTAATTGAGGCCCCAATTTTATAACTTCATTGGAAAACCTCACCTTCTTCTTTTGTTGGTCTTTCTCTAGGCCTAACATTCAAAATTATTGATCAGTATCAGAATCAGAATTTTTAAAAAAATAATTATAAAAAATATATAAGAAATGCGACTATAATAATAACATATTTGGTTAGTCAAGATATTTTCTATAAAAAAAACAGGTTATTACCTAAAATGAAAAATTAACTTCTTGAACGATAGTAGAATAAATAAATTTTATAATAAACGATATTTTACGTTGATTATCTCCTTCTCGGCTTATATTCTTCCCCCTGACCCCCTCCCTCACCTTGAGTACCACCCGACCACCTCTACTCCCTATTTTATAGTATTTTTCTAGATTGTATATACGTATTCTTCAAATAATGTTTTCTCCTTACTCACTAAACGTAAAGAAAAGGGGTTCGAAAAAACCTTAAACATATTCATTTTTACCAAACACATCCTAAGTATAAAGTAAAAAAAGTTAAGTTAAACTATTTCGATACTAAAATGTATTATTCTTTCACTACAAAAAAGGTTTGAATTATATGGGGATTAATATGAAAATTCATAGGGAATTTATTTTTCAACAAATTTTCATACTAATTTTTAGAAAAATCTCCATATAATTCACAGTTTTCTCGTAGTATCTTTAAAATATATCTAAAAGAAAAGTATGTCACATAGTTTAGGATAACAGATATACAATTTAGAGAAAATAAAATCGATGCGATATTTTAACAATAAATAAATAAATAAATAATTAAAAGGGGCAAAATATTTACTAATTTCAAACTCAATCTTCTTCATGAAATCAGAAAGGAGGTGTTTATGAACTTTAGATGCAAGAAGGACAACACCTCCAGAAACTGCAAAAACAGCAAAAATTCCAGCTCCCAATGATGAATTATCCATTTATTTTTCTATTTTAAAAAAAAATCTAAATATATTTTCCAAAATTAATTTTTTTAAATTCTTTTTGTAAAGGGTAAAAAAACTCAAAGAATATTCTCTTTGAAAACTACAAAAAAACACATTTTCTTGAATTATAATATATCTCCTTCAAAATTTATTTTTCTGGATTATTTTTTAGGGAAAAAAAGACTTAAAGAAAATTTTCTTTGAAAACTACAAAATAAACACATTTTATTGACTTATATATATACATCTCTTGCAAAATTTTATTTTTTTGGGAAAAAAAAAATCAAAGAAAATTTTCCTTGAAAACTACAAAAGAAAACATTTTCTTGGCAAAGCTCATGGGAAGGAAAATTTTCATTTCAATAGAAAAAAAATTGGAGCAAAAAGGAAGAAGGGAATGTCCTTTTTTCCCCTTTAATATAAATAATAAAATACAATTTTCAATGCCTTGAACACTTTTTTTTAATTTATTTATAAGGCATTGACTCTTAATTTATGTGATGACCTCAAAAAAATTAAATTATTACCCTTTATATTCTTTTGTGGATTATGAATTTGTTAATAACTAAAATTTAGCTATGTCCTAGAAATTGATTGGTCCATTTTCAAAAAAAATAAATAAATCAGAGCCGGACAACTTCTGTCGCTAAACAATAAAAATTTATCGCTAATTTAATTTAATGATGGATAATTAGCAATAAATTAATAAGAAAAATCTATTATTTATGAGTTATTTAGTGACTATAGTTTTTTTTTAGATAATTCCTTTAATTATTTTTTTTGTGACGTGATGATGATCATGAACTTGTGTAAAGATACTTATGACCACGAGAAAAAACTTAAAACAATAACAAGAATATACTCGATGTAATTTTACAGATGTAGTGTAGATAGAATGAAATATACGCAGACATTGTCCCTTACCTTTGTGAGGTAAAGAGATTGTTTACGACCTTAAGACAAAGATTAATTCCTTTTATTTCTTTACAAGACAATTTTTAAGATGATGACAAGTTAGTTATTCTGATAAAAATAATCAAATTTACTCTTGATCTATGCGAAATAATTTAACTTTAATTACCCTCTAAACTTTGGTGTGACCCTTGTATAATTTTTTGTGTGACCCTTGTGTAATTTGGTGTGACTATTCATCATTAAATTTTGTTTCCACACAAAAATTGTTGCATATATGTTCATGCTTTTTGTGTTATCATTTAATCACCAATTATCTCCCAAACAAATTAAAGCAATAAACTCAAGTTAAGTTATTACTTAATCAATGATCACATTAATTTGCCTTTCAATTACATGACATATTATATATGCACCACAAGGGGGTCTTAACATGTGAAAAAAGAAAATCTCGTATATCGATGTATCATACTTTTTAGATCGGATTATTATAAAAAGTAACCGAATTTTTTTTTCAAATTGAAAAGAGTGAAGGCGTGCAACAATAATTATAACAGCGTAACCAGCCGAAATTTACATATATTTTATAAATATCATTGTTGTGTTCTTTCATTTTCAACAAAAACTCAAAAAAATTCCTAGCTAGGAAAAATGTCTACTACTAATGCCATTATCCTAAATATTAAACCAAAAACTTTGTCCAAAAACTTGTTCTTGAATGGAATTTTATGCAAAACCCTAGTTTTCTTAACCCTAATTCTATATCTTATATACCTTTTCTTATCATCATCATCAACAACAACAACAACATCCCTATTACAATTTTCCCCCTCAAAAAACATCATCAAATCATCAAAACAATATTATTTTAATTCAAATAATATCAAAACTAATATTAGCCATTTAGTTTTTGGAATTGCAGCCTCATCAAACACATGGGGTAAAAAAAAACATTACATAAATTCTTGGTGGAAACCAAATATAACTAAGGGTTATCTTTTCTTAGATAGAACCCCAAATGATGAACACTTACCATGGCCTAATATCTCTCCTCCTTATAGAATTTCTAGTGACAATTCGCGGTACATGCCTTACAACAAACATGGAATGCCATTCGCGATTAGAATGGTGAGAGTGATTGAGGAAACGTTCATGGAAGAACATGACTCTAGTACTGTTAGATGGTACGTTATGGCTGACGATGACACTGTATTGATGATTGAAAATTTGGTCAATGTGTTATCAAAGTATGATCATATGAAATACTATTATGTTGGGATGAATTCAGAGTGTATTGTGAGTAATTTTGGAATGTCATTTCAAATGGCATTTGGTGGTGCTGGTTATGCATTGAGTTACCCTTTAGCACAAGCTTTGGCTAAGAATATGGATACTTGTATTAAAAGGTATCCATATTTGTATGGAAGTGATCATATTTTACAAGCTTGTATTGCTGATTTAGGAGTCACTATTACACTAGAAAAAGGGTTTCATCAAGTAAGTAATCAAACTCTTTTTTTCTTTTTATCATGATCGGTTATAGGCGCATTCATAATTTAAAGTTGTCAATAAAGACTTTGAGTGAAATACAATAATAACTAGAATCATAATCGAATGTATACAGAGAGATATTTAATTTGGTGTCACGATAGTCATAATAAAAGAAGAGCTAAGGTCTTATCTTATTAATCCTATATTAGGATAGTTATGTTAAAGTGTCCCTTGATATTTTTCAAGAATAATATTGGCAAGTGAAATTATAATTTTTCATAAATATTTTTCTTTTTCTTTGTTGTTTGTCTCCAAATTTAAAATGATATATTTTACATTTAGGATCAATTTAACTTTTTGTTTATTAATAGTGAGATAAATAGTCACACACAAATATCTTTGGCTTGTTCTAGCTAGACTATAAATTTTAATAGTTTATATTTTTTTAGAACTTTGTGTTCAATAAAATAAGATTAAATAACAATTAATAATGTCTCAATTGTTAGTTAGAGCAAGTAATATAATATGAAGTTAAAAATTATCGGCAATTCATTTACGATTTTAGCTTAATTGCCGTTAATTATTATATTTTTAACGACAATTTATCCATTTCGTATATGTTTCTAAAGTTTTTAGTAATATTAAATCTAATGACATTTAACTAATACGGATAAAGACTTTAGCACTCTTCATTAATGTGTTTATTTATTGCACTAAAAAAATTATTATAGTGATTGCATATTTCGGACTCCCTTTATTTTTTACTCCCTCGATAATCAAACATCAGAAAATGACTTTCTCATGTTATTTCAGATCGACTTGCGTCGCGATATATCAGGATTTTTATCGGCTCATCCACAATCACCATTTATATCACTCCATCATCTTGACTTAGTATCACCAATTTTTCCTTCAATGAACCATTATGATGCCTTGAATCATCTAATGAAAGCAGCAAGTGTTGATCAATCTAGACTATTACAACAAAGTGTATGTTACAATAAGATACACAATTGGACATTTTCAGTATCATGGGGATATTCAGTACAAATTTATGACAAAATTATACCACAAAGTTATCTTCAAACTCCAATTGAGACATTTGGTGAATGGAGAAAAGGTGCATGGCCACCTTATATGTTTAATATTAGAAAATTCAATAATTATTCTTCATGTGGTGAAGTTCCAAATATTTTGTTTTTTGATTCTTTTGAGGGTACTAAGTTGAATCATTTTGTGACAACATATGTCAAGAAAAATCATAGGATTTGTGCCAATAATGATGATGATGATCATTCTTCTAATGGTGTCATGAAAGTTCATGTGTTTTCACCTATGGATAAGCTTCATGTGGGGGTAAGTTTACATTGCTCTGTTTCGATTTATTTATCTTATTCTGTTTCAAGAAAAATATTTTTTTATTTTCTTTGGTATATTATACATATGTATACGTGTGTATTAGTATTGAACAATCAACATTACATTAAAAGAGATATTTAGTAACAATTGATCTTTTTTCGTTTTTTTAGTGACTATTTTTTATCACTAAATTTCATCGAGTCAATAAAACTTTTAACGACATTCATATCAGAGTGTTGATTATATTATACATATGTATGTGTGTGTGTTAGTATTGAACAATCAACGTTATATTAAAAGAGATATTTAGTAACAATTGATCTTTTTTTCTTTTTAGTGACAATATTTTTTGCCACTAAATTTCATTGAAAATCGATAAAACCTTTAAAGACATTCATATCAAAGTGCTGATTATATTATACATATGTATATGTGTGTGTTAATATTGAAATATCAACATTACATTAAAAGAGATATTTAGTAATAATTGATCTTTTTTTCTTTTTAGCGACAATTTTTTTTGCCACTAAATTTCATCGAGAGTCTATAAAACCTTTAACGACATATCAAAGTGTTAATTATATTATACATATGTATATGTGTATGTTAGTATTGAACAATCAACACTACATTAAAAGAGATATTTAGTAACAATTGATCTTTTTTTCTTTTTAGCGACAATATTTTTTGCCACTAAATTTCATCGAGAGTCTATAAAACCTTTAAAGACATTCATATCAGAGTGTTGATTATATTATACATATATATATGTGTGTGTTAGTATTGAACGATCAACATTACATTAAAAAAAATATTTAGTAACAATTAATCTTTTTTTTAATTATCGACAATATTTTTTACTACTAAATTTCATCGAGAGTCGATAAAACCTTTAACGACATTCATATCAGAGTATTGATTATAAATGTTCATAGATGTATATATATATATTTATAAAATCTTCCTCCTTTTTGTGTACAGGATGGTAATAGAAAAGAATGTTGTGACATTATTCAACCAATTGGAATGGACTCAATGGCCATCAAACTAAGGACTTGTATGAAACATGAAATTATTGCTTGAGAAAAAAAATTGTTATAAAATATTATAACATGAATGTCCGATACATTAAAAAGTTATCCTCACTCATTATTTACATTATTTTTCTTCGATTATGAAGAATTTTTTTGTCCGCTGTATCAAAAAGTTACTCTCACTCATTATCTGCATTACTTTCCTTTGATTATGAAGATTTTTTAGGGGGGAAAAATTGATTATATGAAGAGAACATATACTGCTTTAGTAGCCGATAAGTTGATTACATCACTATTACTTCCTAACGTATTATTTTGACGTTAAACAGAGAATAATGGTTAGTTGAAATTCATATAGTTATCTTCAACTTGTTTAAGATTAAGACACAAGTGATAATTGCAATAAAAAAAGAAGTTCGAAAATACTTCTATTAATAACTATATAGGTGCTAGAAAAAGAAAATCGATCATTCTTACGTCAATTTAAGTTAAATAATTTAATGAGATTAGTACGCTAGCAATGTAATTTATCTTGATAATCCATATTAATTATTTTTTTATTACATACTCCATCAATATTATTAAAAATAGGATTACTTGATATTACCTTCTAAATGACCTAATTATATATTTTCCATAGAATTTAAACTCTTTTCTGTCATGTACATTTGGCACTAAAAATTAAGGGACAAATGTTGGATTTTCAATAAAATATTTGGCTTCCATATTGACATTAATAATATATTAGTGCTCTTTAAGTATTTAATTTGATGAAACTTCTAATTAAATTAAATTAAATAAATATAATAAGTGCAAATGCTTTGCATACTCACTCCTCCTTTTCTTCGATAAAGTTATAAATATGATTCCCTTTCGATACGTTTTTTCATCTCAATTTAATGATTATTATAGATCGAAAAGTTTACGAATTTTAAATTTACGAAGTTAATTCAAATAAGAGAAATAAATTATTTTTGTGTATAGAAATTGTTATTCGTCGATTTTTTAATTGTTCGAACATAATGTAATAATATTGATTTTGATTTGATAAAAATTGTTTATAGTATAATTTTTAGATGAAAAAATATTATTACGTCCTTTTGAACAAATTGTGGTCACTGAATACTGATATTTTATGTGTCAAATCAATTATTTTTGCTAAAAAACAAAAATATATACGTGTCAAGTCATCAGCTAATATAAGATAATAATTCAATACACGTCATCATTACACACATACTATTTAAAAAATACAAAAAAAAATAATAATAATTACAAGGTTTGAAAAGCTACGTTTTCCTTTGTTAATTAAATTAGTATATTTATTAGTAAAAGTTCCCTAAAGTTTTATGTCACCTAACAAAATAGAATAAAATATTTATAATGATCGAGATTTCTTTATTTTTAATTAAAAAATTTGAATTTAAATTTTAAAAATGAAAAATTAAAAATATTAAACATATCATTCATAAAAATAAGCTACGTCATAATACATAACTTGATAGAATTTAATTAAATTTTATTATAAATATCGAATATTAATTTTGAAATGAAACCATCGAAATAATAATGAAATACAACCATTGCCATAAACGATAAGCCAAAGTTGTGAAATAATGATAATAATATATATATATATATATATATATATCCTTTGTTTTTTCTAGTAATAATTTGAAGAAATAATCCAGAAGGATTATAACTACGTAATCAGAATAGATAGTTAATATTAAAATAATAAGTGAAGTAATTATCGTAGTCTGATTAATTAGTTTGGATATTAGACTGTTCGTATTCGTTTATTTTATCTTGATATTTGACTCTTCTAACTATGCTACACGTTGATATGAATTTTTATATCTATTTTTATCTGAATTTAAATTTTCACGTATATTTTTTTTTTTTACCCGCAATTCAATAAATAGACAAACCCAAGAAAAGATTAAATTTTTCCTCTACGTCTTTTGTTGATAGCTTAGTTAAATTGTTTTCTAATAAATCAAAATTTCAAGAAGATAGGTATATTATTTAGACTAATTGTTTAATTATTGCTTTAATAAATTTTAAGAAGTATAAAACTATAAATTCTAAATTTTATATGATAAAATGGATTTATTTTATAGGTTAAAATTTTCTAATGGAAAATATCAATGTCAATTTTCCTAAACTTAGAATTTTTTTTTTAAAAAAAATAATCAATAGACGTAAGAAAATAATTGAAATTTGAATAAAAAATTTCAATGATCTTATGAGTATGACGTATAATTAAATTCGTGTATATATAATTCTAAACTTTTAATATATTTAATCTTTTTTCTCACCATATTAGTGTCTTTGACATTTGAAATTTAATTCCACTTCTTAATTAGGAAATATTATTTTATTGTGTGTTAGGTTAAGCTATAATTATTTTAATAAAATGTTGTTAAGATGTATTTTTCATATTAATAAACTAGCATTATCATTAACACATGGATTAAGGAATATTCTTATTTTTTTTTCATTTTCTAATGGGAAAATAATTTGCACTTTGCAGTACTACGGCCCTTTACTTATAATAATCTCTTTAAATTTTCAAAGGTCAAACAAAAAAAGAAGTTTTAATTAAAAAATATGAGAAGGTTTTATTATATTATAATTATTTATTCTTACATGATATATTTACAATTAAATCAACAAAATTCACTATCATTGACCTACTTATTATAGTAAAATATAAATATTATTTAATTATGATTATTTAACAAACAAACACATATATATAAACACACGTCACATACATACTTGATTGATTATAAATATTTGATGCAAATAAATTTTTAGCCATTCATTTTTGACCTCTTATTTTCCATGTAAACCACAAATATCATTATATACTCAATGATTTTATATATCACCAAGAAAAAAAATGATTTTTTTAAAAAATTAATCATTCAAATATCTTTAACATTTAGTTATAAATTATAACAAAATATCTTAGTATCTTACCTATGGAAATAAAACAAAGAGGGATATCTTATACGTCAAATCTCTTTATAAAGATATTGTTTGTATGAATATTTTTTAAATATAATATACAGAAATCACATAATGAAAAGTTAACTTTACGAAAAATATCATTATGATCAAATATTTTAATAAAAGAATAATTATTATAGAGAAACCTGACTGTATTAATTTATAATTTGTTTTTTTTTTTGGTTCATGTATACATAACCCTAAAACAACTTGGAGGGACCAACAATTTTAGTTGATAGTCTTCCTCTAAAGACACCTTGAATTTTCACACGTATTTTGTCTCCTAATCCAACATACCCTCGACCCTATCGACCCCCGGGGTGGGGTGTATATCTGATAATTGTGTTTACGTCAAATTAATAATGTATTCTATGTATATATATATATATACAAACTCCTTTATTTGATTATGATTATATTTTTCACTTTATCAAATCACTCAATAATAACAGATTGATATGATTTAGTGTAAATATGCATTGTGAATAAATTCATTTTTTAAATTTATCTTTAAAAGTATCTTGAATAACTTATAGATAGAGGCGGCTAAACTTGATTCATGTAAGCTAGATTCTGTATCGACAATAATTTTTTCTATCAAGAAGTTAACCTCGAAATTCATATTTAAAATTTTTGCGATAAATGATGGAAATATTTCAATTATTTCATCGCGTTTTAATATAAATCCCAATAACTTTATTAAATTTATGACTTTAGAAATGTCATGACATTTACGTAAAGCTATTATGAAACTAAAAATTTAAAGTTAAATTATTTTTTTAATATATAAATGTGTCAATCTTTTTTTTTTTTTACAAATCGAAGAAAGACGTTGTCAATAGCGTAACGAGAGTGTGCAACCTAGCGATCACCAATTGTTTACGGATCACGAAATTCCATATTCAAATTTCAGTCTGAGGCAAAATAATATTAGATTAATTCTTCTAATCATCTCTCCAACTATATATATATATAAATAAAGTTACTCAATATATATATTCTACCCATGAAAATAATCAATTTCCTCGGAAATTAATCAAAATATACTCAGACTAACATTCACCACATAAAAATAGAATCAATACCGATTATATAAAAACAAAACTCTTAAAATAAAATTGTGATATTAGTACTTCCTCCATCCATTGTCCTTACTCCTAGGATCGAAATAATTATATTTACTCGATAAACCTATGATTTTAAATTTATTCATAAATACTATCGAGAGTACCGTTAATTTTCCCGCCATTTTTATTACACCTCATACCATTAACATATCCTTATAAATATAAGACCAAATCCCATTCTTCCCACCTTTAAAATCTCCTCATTTTTCTCTCCTCCACAAATTTATATAATTATTTTTCAACATTTTTTATTTAATATTATTTTCATTATTATTATTATTTAGAAGAAAAACAGCAAAAGATTAGGAGAAGGATAAGCTTAAGCTCACAATATAATTAACTAAAAAATTAAAAAAAAAATCAATTTTTTTTTTGAAATATTTATATTTTGCCTACTTATTTGATTTTTAAAATTTTTTTTTTGCCTACAAATGCCTCTCCGTTCATCTTCTCCGGTGACTTCCATTTCCTTCTCCTTCCTCCACCACCCACCCACCCACCCAATCTGATTTTTGGTTGGGTGGGGTTCTTGAAATATTTTCCGGCGAGAGGCTGCTTCATTTTCCGGCGAGGTGTGTAAGGTCTATATTTTCCGGCGAGAAGCTGCTTCATTTTCCGGCGAGGGATTGTTTGCTTAATTTTTCCGGTAAGGAGCTGGTTAATTTTCCAGAGAAGAGCTGTTTGCTTAATTTTCCGGCAAGGGGCTGCTTATTTATCTGGAGAAGTGTTGCTTGCTTAAAATTCCGGCGAGGTTCTCCTTTGCTTAATTTTCCGGCGAGGTGTTTCCTTTGCTTAATTTCCCGGCGAGGTGCTCCTTTGCTTAATTTCCCGGCGAGGTGCCCCTTTGATTAATTTTCCGGCAAGGAGCTGTTTGATAAATTATCCGTAAAGGGGCTGCTGAATTACCCGGCAAGAAGCTGTTTGCTTAATTATTCCGTCAAGGCTGCTTAATTATCCGGCGAGGAGCTGTTTCCTTAATTTTCCGACAAGGGGTTGCTTAATTAATTTTCCGGCGAGAGGCTGCTTGTTTGATTTTCCGTCAAAGGGGCTGTTTATTTATTCAATTTTCCGGCTAGAGAGGCGGAGAGAAACCATAACTTCCGATCGAATTAATGACAAAGCAAATAGTGCTGCGTGCACCTTCATCCCTTTCAATCGATCGTCGCCGTCAACCTCTGTTATCAAACCAAGACACATCATCACGAGGTGGTGTTCGAAAAGCACGATTAGCAGAGGTCGCCGGCGGAACAACAGCGGAATGCGCCGCCGTTTGCTGTTGTTGTCCATGTGGACTCGTTAACCTCCTCGTAATGGCGATTTACAAACTTCCGGCGGGTCTTTGCCGGAAAGCATTACGAAGAAAACGCCGTCGCCGGTTAATGAAAAAGAAGATTCTACAATCACAATGTAGTAGCTGTGATGATTCAGATCTTTCGATTCATCACATCGACGGAGCCACCACACTTGCGGTGGTTGACGGCGGCAATAGCTTAAAATCCGATAAAGATGTGGTGGCGTTGGAGAAGGAAATGTGGAGTAAATTTTATGGGGCTGGATTTTGGAGAAGTCCCTCTCAAAAGAGTGACATGTAATAATAATTAAAAATATGGTAAATAATTTGTAAAAAAAAAATATATATAATATTATTAAAAATATTTTCACATTTAAGCCATAAATGAAAATATTCTTCTTTCTTTATTATTATTACTCTTGATTTCTTTTATATTCTATTTAATGTTCGAGATATATGCTTATTAGAATCTGACTAATTCATATTCATATCATTACATATACTTCATGTTACTTTGCTAAATTGATTCACACTCGTATTCGTTCATAGTAATTATTAGCCATTTCTAAAATAAATAACTGAGATATTATTTTATTTTAATTATAAGGATATTTATTTTGAGATGGAGAAAATAATAAACTTTTGGGATAACGTACAAGTACTCTCTCAATCTATATCCGAAATTCAGACACACTTATATTATACTAAAGTCCTATTACCCCTGAACTTATTTTATAAGTAATTTTCTACCTCTTTTCGACCTACATAACACTAACTTGTGGAGCCAACGCCGATTGATTTTTTTTTCAACCTAACATCACGTAAATCGAAAAGGGATAGAAAATTACTTATAAAATAAATTCAAAAAATAATAGAACCTCAATAAAATATAAATATGTTCCTGAAATTTCGAACATAGATTAAGGAGATACCGTACATTTTTCCTAAACTTTCTAAATTTGTTTTGACACATTTTTATGTTTGATTATTTTAATTTATTATATGAAGTGAAGTGGTGTTATGATGTAGTAGTACTTTGTATTGGCTTGTCACAGTCCAAACTTACACATGTTGTCAGTCCAGGTGATTTCAGAAACCAAAAAAAAATCAACTTTAAAATATTATATATGGTCCACAATATTTTTCTACTTTTTTTTTTGAAAAAAAAATTAAAATATTTTTGTTAGGTAATTAACTTTTTCATTAATCACCTAAATCACAATTACAAATCAAGCTAATTACCATAGTTAGCTTAGTCTCATTCATAATAATATGAATGTCTTATCTAATTATTATCTATTAGACTTCTCAGTATAAATTACGATTTTACAAGTATGATTATAATATATTATTTGCACCTGATAGTGCTATAATATTACAAGCATAAGTAGTATTTCTAGTTAATCGAGACTCAATATTAATTTTTTTGAGACAAATATAGATTTAATCAAGTTTTGCTGTAAAAATTGAACGTCAAATAGAGAACACTGATATCAAATGCAAGATTTTCGATACATATTTGAAATCATTCCGATAATAAATTATTGTCTATGAATAATATTTATAAACACTTAATCATTCTTTAACATGCTTTTCTATCTAGTTCCCTATTTAAAAAGGTCTCACGTTTCTTTATCAGGGTGGATTCACAACCTGAGTATCCGATAGTTGTATTAAAATTTAAGTAAATTTTGAATTTCAGCAGAGTCAATTTTCAAAAGTGTTGCCTTCGATCAATAAAACAAATTTCATTTTCAGTAACCTGAATTCAGAATTTATATTTTATCGGCATATAATTGTGATAAGTAGAATGAAATTTAAGGTGTTATCAGAACTACTAATATATTTCTATAGCCATTTTACTTTTTTTTTCCTACTCAGTTTTCATTGTCCACATTAGAAATCCGATCAAATTTGAATTGCGCTCTGCATGGGGGGTGACGCTCCCAACAAAATTATCTGTATACCCAAGGCTCGAACTCGAAACTTCTGATTAAGGATGAAACACTTTCACCAGTGCATCACAACCCACGCTGATATAGTCGTTTTATTATGTGATCTTTTCCAACTTTTATTTCTTGCTCAAATAGATATGTAGTAAATAATTGGAAGTTAAAATAATTTATTTTCCAAAAAGACTAAAGTAATTTTTTGAAGCTTTATTCACTTTAGGGTAGTGAATTTAGTGGTGTACTTGTGTTATAGTAGTACTTTGTATTGGCTTGTCAACATCTAGGCTTAGCACATGTTGTCAGTCTAAGTAATTTCAAAAAATCAAAAACATTTCACTCATATTTGTCTAACATTATTATCTAGCAAATGTTCAATTTTTTTTTTCCTCAACAAACACTTTATTTATTATCTCCAATAAGTGAGAAATCTTCAATTTATAAAATTTAGTCCATATAAAATTTTATGACAATATCAAACTTTTTCATTTGAACTGTTCGATTTTTAATTTATTATTTGAGTTGGTAGTAAGATTCATTTATAACATCTTGATATAACATGAAGTGATGATCGGCAAGGTTCAAACATCGATGTCAAGTGCAAAAAAATATTGTCAAAAGGGTGGGAGAGTCAATCTATATTTCATGTATAGGGACGTACTTGATGTATCGGGACGTTGAGTGATGTATACGAAATCGAGATGCGATGTATCAGGACGTTGAGGGATGTATTCGAAATCGAAATATGATGTACCAAGATGCTTTGGTACCAAGATTCGAATTCCACCAAATTTAATAGATTTTTATAATTTAATAAAAAGCAGAATAAGATATAATTAACTTTTAACACTATAAGATATATATAAAATAATTTTACATAATTAATGACAGTCAAAATTGGAATTGTATTATGTATAAACAAAAATGAATTCTTTTTTGGAATTTCAATATATCATTGGGCCTAAGAAGCCCAATCCAGTTTACCATTGGGCCCAAAAAGCCCATTCCAGTAATACCATTTGGACCAAAAGAAACAAAAGCAGCCAACAACCCACCAAAAAAATTATTAATGTTTTCCTCTAAGAAGATATTCCATTAACATATAATACGTAAATATGTGCTTTAATTTGATATCAATTAATATTTACATCTTTTAATTTGAATATATATAAATAAACACTTAAATTTATACATATTTAAACAAGTAAATATATGTGTCCTATATGATATAATATATGTAGAATGTCATATAGGATGCAAATTGTTAAATAGGACACGTGTCAGCTATATATATACAAATTTTAAGTGACTACTTGTGCTCATACACAAGATTGAAAGATATAGATGTTAGATAAGATCAAGTTATGTCTTATACATATTATATTACTGATTAATTTTAGTGTATAAAGACATATTATATAGGTAAGCAGAGTATAGTAATTGCGATGTAGTGTTAAATATATTTTTTTAATTAGACATTTTGAATTTGTACCTTATTGAGTATGAAATCGCCTTACTCATGAATTGCTTTACCCATATATGAATTTTTTGTGTGAATTTAGATTTATCCGAATTTTAATATACATATCAAACATCACGTCAAAGATAAAATTAAAGTAGGATAAAGATTTTCTATTTTTGGTCATATTTGACACTTACAAACACTATATAGGATTACGAAGGATTCTAATCTTAAAAGATGATAAGATGTATAACGTATATCATGTTATTTATGCAATTCGAAATACAAACTTAGATTGATAAATAATCTGAAAAAAAATATATTTATAGATTATTCATGTGTCTTATTATTATTATCGTGCATTTAAATTTATCTAAATTTTAATAGCAATATCGATTACCAAGTAAAAGAACAAAATTAAAAAATACGATAAGGATTATTTTTTTGGTCATATCGGAAACTTACGAGTTACAAGTACTATTTATAAATCATCGAGTGCACAAAGTATATCACGTTATTTATGAAATCCCAAAACTCAAATTTTGAGAATTTATTTTTTTTAGATTTGTTATTTATTACTATAATATAGTTTAATTATTTTAGTTCTTTGACTAAACAAAGCAAAATTACCAATTTTTTCTAATTTGCCTTTCTCTTTGTTTGGTGAGGTGAAACAAAAGCTAGGGCAAAAAGATAGCTAAATACAGCGCCTGTAACTCATTCTTCTTCTTCAGTTACACAGGTATTCTTCTTCATCTTCATCTCTTTTTGTATTTTAATCTTTATTTCAGTGTTTTTGATATCTTAATTCAATAAAGTTTGCTTCTTTATATCTTTTAGTATTGTTATCTCTATCATTGGTTTAGGTTTTCTTGAAAAGATTGAATCTTTTTGTTGAATTCAGTTTGGTTATTGATTCTTGAAAATTGGGTTTTTTTTTATATGAATTTGTGTGGTGGCCTATCAATGAGGTGATTGAGAGGTATCAGTGGAATTAGTTGAGGTGTGCGAAAGCTGGTCTGAATACCACAGATATGAATTTTGTGCTGTTAAGTGTTAATTGTTAGCTGTTAGTGTTACCATATGCTATTGCTTTTTGTAATATGTTTTATTGTTGGAAAATTTCCCTTCTTTTTTTTTTGTGCTGGTTCTGCAATGGGGTTTTTGAGTTTTGCTGTTTTTGAGTTAAGTTGCTATTGGTTGAGCTAAATCACCTTCATGTTTTTGTTTGTGTTGATGTTCTTGAAAATTGGATTTTTTTCTTTTACAATATGAATTGTGCTGTTAATTGTTAGTGTTACTATATGCTATTGCTTTTGCAATATGATCTAATGAGTTGAGGGTCTATCGGAAATAGCCTCTCTACACACAAAGGTAGGGATAAGGTTTACATACGTTTTACCCTCTCGAGACCCCACTTGTAGTTTTGTTGTTATTGTCTTTGTTTTGAAAATTGGAATTGTTATCTGTTATGTTCTTTGTTTGAGTTTTTCTATCTCTCATTTCGTGAAAGTTTGCTCTTTTATATCTGTGAGTTTTGTTTTCTCTTACCATTGGCTTAAATTTTCTTGAAAAGATCGGTGCTTTTTGTTGAATCTAGTTTGGTCATTGATTCTTGAAAATTGGGATTTTTTTTTTTGATTTTACAATACAAAATTCATGCTGTTAACTGAAAGTGTTACCATATGCTATTACTTTTGTAATATGCTTTATTCTTGTTCCTTGAAAAGAATTCCCTTAATTTTTGTGCTGGTTCTGCAATGGGATTTCTGAGTTTTGTCATTTTCAAGTTAAATTGCTACTATTGGTTGAGCTAAATCATCTTCATGTTTTTGTTTGTTTTAATTGTTTGAGTTACCACATGTTATTTGCTTTTTCAACATGCTTCATTCCTGTCCCTTGGAGAATTTCTCCTTTTTGGTGCTGGTTCTGCAAAAGGATGTTTGAGTTTTGCCATTTTTGAGTTCAATTGCTAATATGGTCGAGCTAAATCACCTTCATATCTTTGTTCGTGTTAGTGTTTTTTCTTGAAAATTGGGATTATTACCCATTTACGTCCTTTTCTTTGAGTTTTTTTCTCTTATTTTGGTAAAGTTTGTGCCTTTTGTACCTTTGAATTTGTTATCTCTATCATTGGTTTCAGTTTTCTTGTAAATGATGGGTCTTTTGATTAATGATTCTTGAAAATTGGGATTTTTGCTTTTACAAGATGAATTCGTGTTACTAACTGTTAATATTACATATGCTATTGCTTTTACAATACACCCCTTGATTAAAGATTCCCTTTTTTTGTGCTGGTTCTGCAAAGGGTTTTTTGTTTCATTTTTTGAGTTCAAGTGTTACTGTATGCCATCTTATTGTTAAGTTTTAACTGGTACAATTGTTCTTCATGCTATGATTCTTACAGTTTACATTCTTGTTGCCCTTGAATTTTTTTGTTCTCGTCCTGGTTCCTACAAATAGATATCCTGATTTATTTCTGTTTTTTGGTCCTTGCCTCGCCTTTTTGTTGCCACCTGAAATTGTTGCGTTCTTCTCAGTTGTGTGCCTTAAGGTATTTCACTATTCTTTGAGTTTGTTGCTGTGCAATTGTTGACACCTTCTCCTACACCCCACACTTGATTCTCCGCTGCAGTGTAGACATTGATAATGGCAAAAGAAGAGCCAAACTCTGCTTCCGTTGTTATAGAAGGAACATCTGAGGTTCGCAATGATAATGAAACGGCCAACGGGTCTGCTTCCTCACTGCAAAAGGAGGTTGAGGAGAAAATTGATGGTTTGACAGTGGATGAGCCGACGACAGGTACTCCTTCAGTCAAAGAAATTCTAAAAATTTAGTACCAGCTTAATTGCTTGTGAATGAATGAATGTATTTTCCTTTATTTTTCAATTTTATCTATTTCTTTTCCGCTTGAGAGCCCGAATTTACATTTTGCACACACTTATTAAATGCAGAACTACTTGGACTCTCGATAATTAGAAGATCATCGAAAAAGTTACTTTAGATAATGGGCTGAACATTTTCATGCATATACTAATGGACAAGAGCTGTTCAAGTATAAGTCTAGAATTCATAAAACAAGATGTTGGTCTTTCACTACCCATTCTTTTCATTTTCGTTTGGGATGAAAACTAACCCTCATGGATGTAGCGCTCTTTAACGATGTAAGAAGTTTAATTGGATAGTAGGGTTCAGTCTGATGGAAAGCTTCTGAAAATCGGTATTCAAGCTGATGCTTTTGCACTCAAATGTAAACTTGCAGTTGATAGAAGGTGCAGTTCTGATGGAACTAACTTCTGCTAAATGGAGATTTGGTATTCAAGCTAATGCGTTATAAATTTAAATAAGAATATGTGTTGAACTTTTCATATTTTGGTTCTAGGGAAAGGACATGTATTTTGTTTTGCTAGTCCTGTGCTTGAAGTCAGTTGTATGATTTTGTGCTCTTTTTTCATAATCTGGCCTCTGCCCTAGTTTCCCTTTAGGTACTAGATCCATTTTGTTGCCTCTAATTCCTGTGCCTTTTATTTACGATTTTACAGAAGCTGCAAAGAAGAAGAAGAAGAAAAATAAGAGCAAGTGAGAATTGCTCCAACCCTCGAAACTCTCTTGTGCTTTTCCTTAGAGTCATGTTGCATTTCTTTGTTTGCAAATGCAGGAAAAAAAAGGAGCCAACTCAGCAAACTGATCCACCTTCTATTCCCGTAGTTGAGCTTTATCCTTCTGGTGAATTTCCAGAGGGTGAAATTCAACAATACAAAGATGAGTACGTACACTTGAATTTAAGATCTATTGTTATTGAAGCCATTCCATTGGGTTCTTAGTTTAGAGTTTCGACTAATATTGAAATCTATTGAGCACTTAAAAAGAAAAAGTCCGGTGTTCCTTTATTTTTCACTCTTAAAACTTCAACTGCATTTTGTCTATTAAAATTTGAGTAATGGGATGATTTTGTTTGATGGTCGATGCAGTAACTTGTGGAGGACTACATCCGAGGAAAAGAGGGAACTGGAGCGCCTGGAAAAGCCAACTTATAATTCTGTTCGTCAAGCAGCAGAAGTTCATCGTCAGGTCAGTACCTATGTACATACACGCTGGCTATTTTCTTACCAAAGATAGTCGTAAGACAGTCAATACTAAAGTTTCTTGTGGATTAAAACTTCAATTGTCAATTACATTTCATATCCATTTTCTTTTTCCTTAATTCCAACCCTCAGGTTCGGAAATACATCAGGCAAATTGCTAAGCCTGGCATGTTAATGATTGACCTGTGTGAAACTTTGGAGAATATGGTTCGCAAATTGATATCAGAGAATGGTCTTCAAGCTGGTATTGCGTTCCCTACAGGGTGCTCATTGAACTGGTAATGCAACTTTTTCTTGTCCTTTTGGCTGTTAAATGAGAGATTCATTTTGATTTACTAAAAAAATGTGATACTAATGGTAGCGTGATTTAAAGTATTGTCAGTTAGACGGTATCTCAAAACAGAATTTAGCAGTGACCTATTTCATGTCCGCATTCTCTTTCCTGTGCTTACTTTTTTTTTTAAAAAAAAAATTGTCAATCTTTTTCTCTTACTTATTGCAGGGTAGCTGCACATTGGACCCCCAATTCAGGAGATAAAACTGTGCTTCAGTATGATGATGTGATGAAGTTGGACTTTGGAACCCATATTGACGGTAATATTATAGAATGCTTCATCTGTGTAACTATGTTAGACATTAAGGTGCTTTTGGTATGTGATTTTATGGTTTATGGTATATTGATATTAGTCTCATTATCTCTTTATGTATCAAATTTTTTGTTTTTTGTTTTGGAAAATGGTACAGTAGCTCCGGTCATGTTATATCAGGTGCCTCGTAGTGGTGTACGAAAAAGAACTATATTGTCATAGAAGTGATTGGCATCTACATTGACAACATAATCGGTGTAATCATACAAGTTAGGTCTCGGGATTGTAGTGTATACACAGGCTTTGCCCCTACCTTGGGAGGTAGAGAAGCTGTTTCCGATAGACCTCAGGCTTAAGAAGATTGACATCCATATGGAGTTCTAATATTGTTCAACAATCCATCTGGAGGGATTATTGACCCCCTTTCACTTGCTCTATCTGTCAGTGTTTACTACCATTCCAAACATAGTTCAGTATTTGGGAGAAGATTGGATGCGTGGATAAAAAACGGATCTTTCTAAATCAGGTAGAATCACCCTGATAAATAAGTATTAATCAGCCTCGGTACATATTTTTATGTACAACAACATACCCAATGTAATCCCATAAGTGGGGTTTGGGGAGGGTGGAAGGTAGAGTCTAGAGATGCTGTTTGCGATAAACCCCCGGCTTGTCGTGAGCTGCTGGTTCTTATTCAAAAAACATGGGAAAGAGGATGTTACGACCTTCTATGAAATAGTTTTTATTGCGAGTTATGCCTACTTTCGCTGAGTTGTCCATAGTACAGTGACAGAAATCATAACAGGCTGGCGCATGTGCAGATCTCGTCATTGTACAATTCTCCTAAACTAGCCATATTGATTCATCCCTCACGACCCAGACCATGTTGTGGTCCTATCTCTAGTCTAATAGTATTGTTTTCACCATTTCCTATTACATACTGAACCACCTTCGTGCATTAAAACAGTTTGTTCAAAGCTTTATTAACTCACACACTCTCATTGTTATCAATTTTAGTAACGAGGTGATGGTTTAACCTGTTGTTTCTTGCAGGACGTATTGTGGATTGTGCATTTACTCTGGCTTTCAATCCTATGTTTGATCCACTACTTGAGGCTTCACGAGAAGCCACTAATACTGGCATTAAGGTGAATATTTGTTAAAATAGGAAATAAAATTATGGAAAATTGGAAGTTTTTCACCCGAAAGGGCTTCTAGTTTATTGGAAGCGTTAACAAATTTTCGGGAGCATTCATGGCTTGATTTTTTTATATAGGAAGCGGGAATTGATGTACGCCTTTGTGATGTCGGTGCTGCAATTCAAGAGGTTATGGAATCCTATGAGGTTGAAATCAACGGGAAGGTATTCCAAGGTACGATATCTGAGAAGTATGATAACTAGAAAAAAACATTTATTTCTACTTTGTTTTGTTAAGACAACCAACGTCATGGCATCGGAGCGTGGAGAAAAGGACCTTATATGTTGATAAGCGAAGTAATTTAATTAGCAGGCGTCTGTATTGAATCGAGAATTCTGATCAATGTTGTCATTGGCAGTTAAGAGCATCCGAAATCTGAATGGGCACAGTATTGGCCAGTATCAAATCCACGCAGGAAAATCTGTTCCGATAGTTAAAGGAGGAGAACAAACCAAAATGGAAGAGGGTGAATTTTATGCAATTGAGACGTTCGGATCAACAGGTAATTTCTGTTTCGTTTACGCGAAAGAGTAATATAACTGGCTTATCCGGGACACATGGGATGTGACAAAACTGATTCTCGTCTCGTATCTCCATATATTAGGGAAGGGATACGTGAGGGAAGATCTTGAATGCAGCCATTATATGAAAAACTTTGATATTGGACACATTCCACTGCGGCTACCCAGAGCCAAGCAACTGCTGGCAACGATTAATAAGAACTTCTCCACATTGGCATTCTGTAGACGTTATCTAGACCGCCTTGGCGAGACAAAATATCTGATGGCATTGAAGAACTTATGTGATGCTGGAATTGTTCAGGTACGCGACCTCAAAGCTAAGTGTTTGGCTCAATTATGACACTTGTAGCATCGTCGTTCAATGGTTCCTATTCTATCTTATGCATAATTTCTTATGCTATTGTAGCATCGTCGTTCAATGGTTCCTATTCTATCTTATGCATAATTTCTTATGTTATTTTCATTCCAATCCTACTTTGATTGCACTTCTTTTGATCTGAGTGTATCGGAAACCACCCCTCTACTCTACGAAGGTAGGGGTAACGTCTGCGTACATCCTACTCTCCCCAAACTCCACTTGTGGGACTACACTGTGCACATTATATGATCCAAAATTTGAAGTTCTGCTGTGTTTTTCTTTTCTTTTGGCAGCCATATCCCCCACTTTGCGATAACAAAGGTAGCTACGTATCCCAGTTTGAGCACACCATTTTACTTCGTCCGACTTGCAAAGAGGTTATATCAAGAGGCGATGACTACTAACGATAGAAATCTCTTGTATGGTTTGTATTAAACTCTTGTTTATGTATGTTTCTCGTCGCGTAGCGTCGTACTTCTCTGAGGATGTTATCTTTGCAACAGGAAAGAATGTTACAAAACTATTTAGATTAAATTCCATATTTGCATAAATTTTGAAGGTTGGAAGAAAAGTATTTTTTTTTCAAGCAATAGTAACTTCATTATTCATATTACTTACACTTGAATGTTGTGTGACTCCTTATTATAATGACAGCTCAATGCACAAAGCATCTCGTATTTACATAGGGGTCGATAAGGGTTGTGATGCCTTATTATAATGACAGCTCGGTGCATAAAGCATCTCGTATTTACATAGGGTTCGATAAGGGTTGTGATGAAGACAATTTATCCTAATCGTCACTCGTTACGAGTATAATCTATTCCTTTTTGTCCAATGTATGTGTGAAATTTGTGCCTTTTTGTAAATTTACAATCAAGCATTGTATTCACATGATTTGTAGTTAAAGGTGAGTATATTCTATTATATTTTTGAAATTTAAATATTATTACAATTTGGAATATATAAAAATAAAAGGGTTGGTGACTTGTTCCAAATTATATTTACTTATAAACAAAACAAGACCTAATTCTCAAATGTAAACAAATCCAATATATGTATATGATATTTCATTTTGTGGATCACTTGTTTTAATATTATACTAATTATATCTTTGTATAATATTATAATTTAATTATAGTACCAATTATCATATGCCACCAAACACAAAGATTCTTCAAAAAGAATATTAGAGATCATCCTATCAACTTCTCATTCCTAACCCCAAGAAAATGTACTTTCTCTCTGTTTCATTTCATGTGGTATTTTTTATTTTTTGAGAGTCGAACGATTTAATTTTGATCAGATATTTGTCTATAGAATCTTCAAAAAATTTTAAATGAAATTTATATATTTGTATACTACGTAAAAATAGTACTATAAGTCACAATAATTGATAATTCAAAATGTTAAAAGGATCTATGAAAAAATTTACGGTCAAAGATAGACTTGTTTGAATCTCGAAATGCGAAAAGTGTCACATAAAATGAAACGAAGGGAGTATCTTCTGTGTTTACATCGACTCAATAATTACATAATACATATATTCATATACATTATAATTGTTAAATTATATAGTAGTTCAAACACAAGGCTTGACGAAGCGATTATATTCCTATCATCAAAATTTCGACGTGATTCATTTATATACAGTTACATAAAAATATATTATTAAAATTTGATTGAAACTGACAAATAAATACTCTAACTTTTAAAATAAATATCTCGAGACTTCAACTTGATTTCAATAACTAAAAACACAATAGCTCGTTCTCATTGATACATTTGTGAGTCTAGACAAATAGGGGCAGAGCCACTTTGTAGGAAGGGGTTTATCGAAATTCCCTTCGACAAAAAGTTATATTATTTATACATGGTTAAAATAATTTTTTATGTATATATAGTAGATCTGAAACCCCGTTCGGCTATTTCATGTGTCTAATTCTGTATATTTTGAATCCCCTTATGGAAAATCCTTGCTTCGCGTCAATCACCATTTAAATTAGAATTCAACTGACATTTTATAGATAAATCAAGATGTTTAGATACGCATATTAAAAATTGAAATGCTTACTTGTCAACCGAGGTCACGTAACGTTTGTGTATGTATTATGCTCAAATTTATAAATGTTTGTTGGACAAAATGACAAAATATAATAAAAACGTGACCCCCATTACCAATTTTTTTAATTATTGTCTATTTTATCTTTCTTATTTCTATGTTTCAAGGGTTTCTTTAATGGGACCTTAGCATTCATTTCTCTTATTTTCATGGCAAAAAATATCAGAGATTTAATCTTTCTAATTTATGGAAATTTTTCCCCTTTTTTTTGACCCATTTTCCAGGACAGAATTCTAATTCATTTTTGAGGTAAAGTTCTTAATTAATAAAACAAATGTGATATGAAAATTGTAGTTTATATTGATCTAGTTTATGAGATTGTAATTGTTGTGTTTATGGATTTTTTAAAAAAAAATTTTATTGCACATTATTATGGTTTTTCTTGTGGTGAATGTAAATATGTGAGATTTCTTTGTTGTTGTGTTAAAGATTTTAGAATTTTTTTCAAGATTTTTCATGTTGTGAATGTAAATATATGAAATGTCTTTGTATTTGTGTTAAAGTTTGCATCTTTTTGAAGAATTTTCATGTTGTGAATGTAAATATATGGAATTTCTTTGTATTTGTTTTGAAGTTTACATCTTTTTGAAGATTTTTCATGTGGTGAATGTTAATGTGTGAAATTTCTTTATATTTGTGATAAAGTTTTCAATTTTTTTTTATGAAGAGGGAAACTCGCATCCGCTACCTTTGGGTGCGTACAGGTAAAACCCCTGCTCTTATGCAATAGGTCACAAACCATATAGGAGAGGCAATTTGCACTAGGCAAGTTTGGTACGACGAGCTCGACCCAGAAGGCGAACCCCTGTATTCGGTAAGGGGTTTCGAACTTGAGACCTCCAATATGAAAGTCCCAAGCCCAAACCATTTTCACGTGGTGAATGAAAATATGTGAAATTTCTTTGTAGTAGCGTTAAAGTTCACATCTTTTCAAGATTTTTCATGTGGTGGATGTAAATGTGTGAAATTTCGATATAGTTGTGTTGAAGCTTGCATTTTTTTTTCAAGATTTTTCATGTTGCGAATGTAAATATATGAAATTTCTTTGTATTTGTGTTAAAGTTTGCATCTTTTTTCAAGAATTTCGATGTGGTGGATTAAAATATGTGAAATTTCTATATAGTTGCGTTGAAGTTTGGATTTTTTTTCTATGATCTGAGAATTGGAGGGCTTCGATGAATGTATGCGCACAAATTGAGAATTGTCATATAGTGATTTTATTGAACTAATATGTATTACACTGAGGATTGTTCATTTTTCTTCGAAATTCTCGAGTGTCTTAGTGTATTGTACTTTGGTTTGAGCATTCATCAATTATCAATGGAGTTCTCCATGATATGCTGGGGGACTTTCTGATTTTTCTTTCCTTTTCGAGATATTAAGTTAAACGGTTTTTGGGGCTTTGTTGCATATGTAAGGTTCTGGAAATGGACGATGAGCTCAAGAAAGGGGAGAGTCATATCACATCAGCTGCAGCTTTTGTGGAAGGAGGAATTCAAGATGCCTGTGACGATGCGTGCAGCATTTGTCTGGAAGCTTTCTGCGATAGCGATCCTTCAACGGTGAACACTATGAATACTTCTAGCACAAAATGTAACTGCTTATTAAGTATAGGATTGAAGGGGAGCCTTCCGAGCAACAGTAAAGTTGTCTATGTGTGTTTGGGCCGTGGAAGCAGCCACTAATGCCTGCATTAGGGTAGGCTGTTTACATCACACCTCCTTCGGGTGTGGCTCTGCTAATGCAGGATGCTTTGTGCACCGGGCTGCTCCCCCCTTTTTTCTATTAAGTATAAGATTGTTTTGCTCTCTTTTTACCGCGGTGTTAAAAACTGCTTACAATATCTGGTCTGTTGTTCAACAGCTAACAAGCTGCAGGCACGAGTTTCACCTCCAGTGCATCCTCGAATGGTATGGCGTTGCACCAATATCTTTTTTTTTTTTTTTAAGTTGATTTTGACAACGTTAATTTACTGCTCTTGTTATTTTGCATTCAGTAGCTTATTGTTGTTGTCTGGGCTATTAAAATGTCATTTGAAGATTCGAAATTGGGTGAGAAGTAGAAGAATAAACTTAGACTTGATAACTTTTGTGACTGTCCTTTTCGGGAAAGGTGTGGTTAACTGGCTATCGGAAATGTGAGTTGGGATAGCAAAATAGAGAAGTAAAAACGATTTTTTTTGGATAAGCGTGATTTCCAGGCAAGCTTACACGCTCCTCGCATAGGTATCAGATAACTCTATCCCCCGAGGCTTAGACAAACGGGAAGAAATCACTAGTATTTCCTGTTTCCATCATTTTTATTGATTTTGAGAATCTTTTTGTCATGAAGTTGATGTTGGTTTACAAGGTGTAATAAAGTTAAGTCATATCTCGTGATGCCGTGATCCACTGATCTCGAAGCTCAAACTAAGTTCTTAAATCTCTTCCTACTTTGAAAACAAGATGTCCTCCTATGTAGAAAATCACACCTTGCTGACGCCCCGCCCCCTCACCTTGCCCCGGAAATCTTTCTAAATTTTTTCATTTCTACATTTCGAGGAAATATAAACAGCTAAGTAAGCGAAAGATGTTGCAGAACTAATGACACAATAAATTACTCTCTGATTAGACAGATTGAGTAGCAGAAGGGAGAAAGGGAGGACGACAGAGAGATATAGGCGAATGAGAACAAAGTATAAAAGAGAATAACAACAACGTACCCAGTGAAACCCCACTAGTAGGGCCTAGGGTGCTATGTTGCTTGGACTCTTCAAAAATGCCTATGGGTGCGTGTCGGAATATCCAAAAGTAGTGTATTTTTTGAAGAATCCGAGACGGGTGTGGCATCAAAAGTGAAGAGTTTGCGCAACTAAGTTGGGGAGGGTAGTGTGGAAACATACCTTAACCCCTACCTTGGGCAGAGGCTATTCCGATAGGCTCTCAGCTCAAGTAGAACATATCAAAACCGGTTTTGAAAAAGAAATACAGTAGCAAAGAGGTCATGTTGTAGAAGCTGCTCCTCTTATTAGTTGTCCGAATCCTAAAGGGCATAATACATAAATTAACACTCACACGTGGCCTTAGAGGGCAAGTAAGTTCTCCAACTTTGAGTATGCACACGTAGACACCTCAACTCATCTCCACCGTGTCAATTGAACACTCCAACTTACTTACCAAATGATCATCTAGACACCTCATCCATGATACATAGTAGAGACGAGTTGGAGTGTTTGGTTGTCAGTTGAGATCAAGTTGAGGTGTGTAGATGTGCACTCTCGAAGTTATAGTGCTTACCTGCTAGCCGAGGTCAAGTTTGAGTGTATGACAATTGTCTCATTTCGGGCTGTTTCTCTCAATAAGTCTGCCTTACGAATTGGGGGATATTTGATATGTTACTTTTTCATGTAATTTTCTTTGTTAATTTTAAATCTATATTCTTGTTTGTTAAAGTCACGTTTCGTAAATGAAAGCTTGTCAAATTCTGGGACTGATTTTTGTTCTGAAGTTGAAATCTTACATAAATCTTATTCAAGTTTATTATAATTTGTATAATTTTTTCAAAACAGGCATCAAAGAAGTTCTAATTGTCCAATGTGTTGGCAGCCCCTAAGTCTGAAAGATCCTACAAGGTACATTTGTGGCTTCTTTTCCCTTTCGATTTTCACAAATTCATATCATTTCCACTCTACGCATTAACTTTGATGTTCGACTTTGATTGACAATGATATTGCAGTCAAGAATTGCTTGAGGCAGTGGAACAAGAGAGGACTATTAGGTTTAATCAGGCAAGAAACGCTACGATGTTTCGTCGTCCTACGCTGGTAAATATTGAATTTCACAAACTATAAATGTTCCTTCTCCTATCTGATTAATGAAATTCCACAAGCTATAATGTTGCGTTTATCTCATTTTCCGTTTTGATTGCTCTCTAGTTGACCACGGGTATGAGTGAGTCTGAACTCGAAGAGCGCATTATTCAGCATTTGGCTGCTGCTGCAGCAATGGGACGGGGACACCACTTTGGTCAACGAGAGGGATCAAGAAATCGGCCATCTCCCCATGGTCGTCCGCATTTTTTAGTGTTTTCATCTCATCCTGATCCATCTCCTACTGCTGCTGCTGAATCGGATTCTCGTCAAGCTATAGCTGATCCTTCTGTTCCTATAACACCTGTCCGCCATGAGACTGCACAGTTCTTGCCTCACCTCTCATCTGGTCAAAGTAATCAACTTTCTGCTTCATCATCTCGATATGTTCGCCCACAAACCGTTAAACAAGAAATATCTGTTGGCGATAGGTATTAACGATTTTCACTTTCCAATCTCTTTGCTAAAACATCAATGGTACAACATGTTTCTCATATCGAAATTTGCCATTTTCTTTTGTTTTTTTTTTTCGTTTTAGAAGCTCTTCTGGTCCATCTTTGACAGAAAACGAGGATACCGAAGGACCATCAGACCTTCTTCATTCATTATCGGAATCCTGGAAATCTCGATTTAATTCAATGTCAATGAAGTATGAATTGCTAAACTTGCTCTTTTGAGTGTGTCATTTTAGAAGCTATACGCAATGTTGAATGTGTTTTTTTGCTTTCCAGATATAGAGAATCAATCTCAAAGAGTACACGCGGGTGGAAAGAGAGATTGTTTTCTCGAAGTACTTCTATGGGACAGCTCGAGACACGGGAAAATAACACGGACAACAACATACCTTCAAACGTTGAGCAGAGACACAACGATGATATGGTTGCTCATAACGGAAGCAGATTGAACGGAAATAATTCTACGACTTCCTCCGCGAGTTCAGCTCGGAATTAACTCATTATTTAATCAGTTGCATGGCAATAGTCCTCAGCATTTCATCTTTGAAAGTAAGCAACTTTTTTCTTTCTATCATCTATTGTGTCTTTAAATATACATTTTTTGATATATAACCGAAATTGGTAGTATCTTGGTTCTTGTCAAGAGTGGCGGATCTAGACTAGACGCAACGGGCTCTGCAAGACCCATATGCGTCTAGCTCGGAGTATATTATAGGTATGTGAAGAAAGGTTAGAACTCATTGACTCGAAATCTTGAATGTGAGACCCTCTTTTTGGTTTACGTCCATGTTCGGTAGAGCATATATTGGATGATACAAACAAGTCATATCGTTGTTGTTGTTGTTATCGATCTTATAGAAGAAGAAAAACGTCTAGCATCTTTACTTGTGTTTGTGTAAATTTGGATGAGTTATTGCTCAAAAGAGATGGATGAACTAGACCATCTCTTTTTTACATAAAGGATAGCTCGGTGCACAAAGCATCCTACGTTCGTGAGGGTCCGAGGAGTCAAAAACCGTAGGGTGTGTATCTTGAAGCAATCATTAGTGACTGATTTCACAACTTGAACCTGTGACCTATAAGCCACACGGATTACAACCTTCGAGGTTATTGCTAATTTTTTATGATGAGATTCATTTTGTTTTTCAGGTTTTTCAGCTCATCAATCTTCAAATATGATATGCAAGGACGACAACAACAACAATTACGTCTTAATATCAAACAAGTAGACGATATACTATTTTTTTCGTGTCGAATATACATTGTCTGAAATGAATAGCCAGAGAAATGTTTATAGTGTGTAAATTAAAACATGAGTTGAATGTTGAATTTCACTAAAATTTGGCACCAAGGAGTTTGTCTTGAATTTTTCACATTATATACATAATACAACTTGAAAAATTGACATAATTTTTGCCTTTAGATTTTAATTTTAATGTGACCAATAACTACGATCTACGAGTGTTTTTACTCGGAGCTTCTCTCCTTACAGTCAAGTGACTTTCACTCTTTAATCAAAAAAGTTTGAACTTCAATGTAAGATCTACGCGTTAATATTAAAGATCTATTATGTGTTACTCATGTGATCGAGTATTTATCGCCTCTAAAGTTCAAAACTAGCTTTTTCTTGTATATGTGCATCTCTATCTCCATCTCGTATCTTTTTTCTTTTTTACTAATGTTATTATTGTAATATTATGCAATTATTGTAAATGGTATACAAATATCCTCTGTCATACTTTTTGGGACATTGGTGCCCCTGCTGTCCAAAAATTAGAGTATATATACCCTTTATACAAACGGACATATACGTGTCATAATCTTATCCACCGATCGACATTTATTAAATATTAGATCAACGGATAAGATCGTGTCACGTGTCCCTATCTAGTCTTTCGTTAGAGTGAAGGGTATATACGCTCTAGTTTTTGGATGGCAGAGACATCAATATCTCAGAAATATGACGGAAGGTATCTGCGTACAATTTACGATATAAATTTGTCTTTTTCCCCTAAAAAAATTGAACAAAAAGATTGCTAATATTACTTTAAAAGAATAATAAATAAATCAAATAAATGTATGAGTATCAAACCTACCCAAAAATAAACCGCCGACAGAGTTCAAAGGGTAGAATAGTCAATTTAATATTGTAGTTATTAAGTCTCGATTTACGTGATGGTGTTTGATTGATAATTTAAAAAAAAATAAACTTGGAACTTATGATTAAGTCATTATATTTGCGCAATTATAAATTATCTTTAATATAAATATTATTTTTCTTCTAAACAAACTAAAAAGGAAATACAATCAAATAAATTAGGACAGTGAAATAACAATCGAAGGTAAAGGTTTAAAATATTTGATTCATTATGTAAAATTTAGTGTCGGTTAGTAATTTCTGATCATGTGAACTGTACGTATACCCTTAATTCCAAATATAGTTATAAAATAGAATTGAAGGGAAAAAAATATTTCTATTTGAAATTTCAGTGAGCATAAAATTTTATGACTATTCAATTCAACCCCGTATTAATATGATGTGAAGCAAACAAGAGACCGAATCAATCAATAAAAATAGAAGTACTATAAGTCCTTTGTGTTACATATTTTGCCCCACGCATCTAACCACCTCGTGTAATTTATCGGTTCCACCAACTAAATATCTAAATTAATATCGTACCTAACACTAAATAATGTAGAAAGACTTTATGGGAATTCATTTGGAGAATGAGTTTATTTTTGGAGATAAAAAGAAAATATATAATAAAATATAGAAGTTGGAATTATTATTAAAAGAAATAATGAATAACAACAAAAATGAGATTTTTTTTTTTGTTTGATATTATTTGGTGTGACGTGAGATGAAAATTTTTCGCATTTTACTAAGATTTTAAATAGCGATTCTGAATTCAAGTTAATTTATTTTGACTATTTTTAAAGAAAGACGATCAAATAATTATTGGTAATCTTTTTTCGAAGTAAAAAATAAAGATTAAGCCTTTTATATTGTAGGATAGTAGATAATTAATCACAATTTATAAACAAAAAGATAACCAAGAAAATTGAAAAAAAAAGTGTGTTAATTGTATTTATTATTCTTGAAAACATAATGATCCTCAATTTAAGCTTATTGATCAATGTGTGGATCAAAAAATAGAAAATAAATACTTTCTCCAAATTAATTGTTATGTTTTTATTTTCAAAAGTTTATATGACTCATTTAATTGATTTAATATTTAATGTTCCAAATTAAAATATTCAACATTGTATGATAAATAATATAAGTTAAAACTTTTTTCATGTTAATTTGATAAAAATATATATTTAATCAACATCTTTTCTTTATTATCATATTTTCTTTTTTCGTAGCTATTTTAAATTTATTATACTTGAACTGAAGATCATTTGAAAATAGTCTATATATCTACACTAGGCAGGAATAAAATTGACGTACATTTTATTCTCTCCACCCCTCCCTTATAATATTATACTGAATATATTGTTAATTTTAATTAAAATTCACATAATTTAACTTTAAAAAATCAAATATTAAAACTAAATGAGACCTAGAAAGTACCAATCAAAGCTTATTGATCATCACATAATACAAAAAAGGAATTCCCTCTCAATATGTCATAGTAGATAAAAAAAAAACATAAAAGACAAAATTCTCCTAACTCAATAATTTAGTATAATCTTTTTTTCTCTTTTAATAAAGATGCTTGTATTTTATTTTTAAAAAAAAAGTTTCAAAAGATTGGAAAAGATTATTAAGTCTTTGATATAGCATACTATCTTTGAACAACAAATTTCTAAATAAAAAAAAATTAATTAAGGTCCAATCTATCATAAAACTCTCATCACCATTATCATTATTGATAGTTTGAGATGAATTATACAATAATAACTAAAGATTTTAAAAAGGATCTAAATCTTGTTAAAAATAGAAAAATACATGGCCTTCATTTTTACATAGTTTAGGGGTATTAGACTTTTAACTCTAATAACTTTAATACAGATATCAAATATCGAATAAAAAAAAAATAGCTTCGATCCTTATAATATTTGATTTAATACATTTATTAGCTATTATGCATCTCATAAATATAGACTATGTTTAGAATATTAAAACTATAATACCTTAAAAATCAGTAACATTACAAATTAAACATAATGCATTGATGATTTAAATGGTTTAGCATGCAATAATATGTTAAATTTTGATCCCACAAAAGCATATTACTTAATTAATTAAAGATTAAATGTGCATAATAAATCACAAGATTCAAAATTCAAAATTTTCGATATTTGAAGGATTAGAGGTGCTCCGAAATCAAACGGGAAAAGGTAAAGGAGTAACACAAGCCTGGTAAGCTATTGATATTGATGAAAGAAGTCAATTCTCAACTCCTACTTTAAGCGATGAACAATCTGATCCTTTTCGATTCTTCTTTATATAAGTGATTCTTTTTTTACTATTCCGTCGATTCGATTCTCATTCTCAATCTCAACCTTAAAAATCTCTGACTTTCGTGTCAACAAACAATTATATTATACCTCATAAAATAATATATACAAGAGGATCTAAATCTTACTTAACAAGAATAATAGAGGGCCTTAAATCTTAATACTAGGGCCAACAATTATTCTTCTTAATTCAAAAACTCAAGCTTAAAATAATAAAATAAAAAAAAAAAAATGAAACCACCGACAGAGTTCAAAATTATAATTTTAGTGATATTTGAGGATTAAAAGTGCTAATATTCTTTAGTTACTTTCTTAAATTTATTTGATGTTTTTCTTCTTAGTTGGTCCCACAAAAAATATTTTATTTTATATATATAAACAATTTAACTTTAATTTTAATCCACATTAATAAGTTTCATCATTTTTTTCTTTAAATAATGCTTAGCCAAATTAAGAGGCAAATTCAAAACCTAACTACACATTTAAAGCTTTTAGCATTCTACTCATTATATTTATAAAAAAAATATGGGTTCATATATATACATATATATATATTAATTTTTTTTTTATTTTTAAGTTAAATAATATCATATAAAATAAAATAGAGAAAATATTATTATCATTATTATTATTATTATTATTGTTATTATTATTATTTTAATTGTAAAATATAAATTTAGGATACTTTTATAATTGTTTTTAGCAAAAGCAAGTCTGCAAGAATCATAATTTATATCATTATTCTTTCTTGTATAGTTAATTAAACACCCATATTAGTTAACCAATTTTTTAGAAAAATTAAAAGATCTAAATATTACTTAAAAATGAATTAGAGGGCCATCAATTATTCACTTTATTATTCAATATTATAAGATGACATAACATATAAACACATTTTTTAAAAACCAAATAAGATATAAATATCTCTCTATAAAAGCTTCAAATAAAATAACATAAAATATAAATATATTTTTTAACCTAATTTTAGCTGACATCTATCTATATATATCCTTCAACATTGACGAAGTTAGAAAATTTTAATTAGCCACCTTGTATTATATATGGTTACGACAATATCTTTCAATTTTAAGTGTGTATAAATAGCTACTTAAATATATATAGAATTAAATATGTTTCGACATAATACACATAAAAAAATGCGTAAAAAGCTCATATAGATAAACATATGTATTTATTTGATTAATTTTTTATAAATTTAACTGTCTACTCATATTCTCTCAAAATTAAGAAAAAACATATTAATATAATACGACAAATAAAATTTATATTGTTTTTAATTGTTGGTATAAATGTATATTTTTTTCCAAAAATTATAATTAAAAAAAAAAAAAAAACTTGAACACCGCCGACAGAATAAAGGGTAGTATAGTCATTTTCATAAGCCATAGAAAACAGCGGCAAAGCTATGGCTTGTCATTCATTTTCATGACAATGACAGCTGTCCTTTTTGGTCATCGGCTGCGATATTTTTTTGTGGCTAATATTATCTTTTTTTTATTTCAGCTCGGCTTGAAAATATCATACTTGTTTAGTTGAGCCGTTTTTAAAAATTAAGAAAAACGGATACAATAACTGAAGCTCGGATACATTAATATATAGTTTGAATACATTAAATATTATCTCATATACATTAATATATAGCTTGATTATACTAAAAACCAGCTCGGATACATTAATATGTAGCTCAGATACATTAAATATTGTCTCAGATACATTAATATGTAGCTCAAATATATTAAAAGCTAGCTCGAATACATTAATATTTATCTCAAATACATTAAGTATTGTCTCAGATACATTAATATGTACTTCGAATATATTAAAAAATTAGCTCGGATATATTAATATTTATCTCAAATTCATTAAGTATTGTCTCAGATACATTAATATGTACTTCAAATATACTAAAAACTAGCTTGGATACATTAATATGTAACTCAGATATATTAAATATTGTCTCGGATACATTAATATGTAGCGCAAATATATTAAAAACTAGCTCGGATATATTAATATGTAGCTCAGATACATTAAATATTATCTCAGATATATTAATATTTAGCTCAAATATACTAAAAACTAGCTCAGATACATTAAATATTGTCTCATATACATTAATATTTAGCTCAAATATATTAAAAACTAGTTCGAATATATTAATATGTACCACAAATACATTAAAAATTAGCAAGGATACATAATATATTAAAAATATAAGGAATTTTTTAAAGATTTTTAAAAGTAATAGAAAATAATGAAAATAAGTGAAATAATTATACGTATGATAATAGTTTTTCTAAGATATTTTGATCGTTTAATAACTTTATATGGTACAAATTTTTTTTTATTCAATAAAGAAAATATACGATACAACCTCTTTAAATTTAAAAAGTAATTTAATTTTTAGAATTTTTATCTTACATGCAACATAGTAAATGATAGATTGAAGGTTTAGAAACAAAATGATTTGTGATAGCTTGGAATGCAAGTTAAGTGACATGTATCATGAATTATATGTGAGTGTGAAGTTTGATATTTTAGGTTGATAATTTAAGGAAATGGAGACATTGATGATGATGTTATATATTGTATTAACGCGATTGAGGTAGTCTAAATAAAGGCTCACATATGGTGTTTTCTTAGACCTAATATGTTGTATAGGGAAAAACATCGACTACACGCTCAAAAGATAAAAGGAGTGGAAATGACAATGTTGAGATTGATGTATGGATATATTGGAAGAGATAAAATTAGAAATAAAAATATTTGAGATAAGTTATGGATACCTACCATGGTGGATAACATCAGGAAAGTCATACCGAGATAATTTAGACATGTGAAGATGAGATATACATATGCCCCAATAAGAAGATGTGAGGGGTTGATTTTACCGAGATAGTTGATCGTTATATAGTTTTCCTTATCAAACACCTTATTGATGGTATATTTTTGTCGTGTTTTACTCCTTCCATCCCAATTTAATAGTCATGTTTACTTATTGAGAGTCAAATTGACTGATTTTTAAAGTTTAAATTGAATTACTTCAATTCAATCTAATAAAAAAAGTACTTTAAAAAATTATATTAAAAATTACAATTTTTGTCATGCCAATTTAATTCAACTAAAAATTACGTTGATCAAATTTAATATAATTTAATTCTTCAAAACAAAATGTGAATACTAATTCGAGGCAAAGGAAGTATATAACTAATTATATTTGTTGCCTTTGGTTCTAAAAGTAGAAAGAAACGCTCTTTCGATCCATTTTATTAGTTCATTATATTAAAAATAGATATTTACTTTATTTATTTGTTTAAAAAAAAATTAAAATATAATTTATTACTTAATTTCTATAATATATTCTTATTACATACTAATTATTTCTCAATACATGTTTTAAAATATTAAATTTATATTTAAAGAGTGATATAATAAAATATTTATTTATTTGTTACTCTTTAAAAAAATATATGACAAGTAAAAATAAACGAAAGAGGCTTATGATTGGCTTTTCTGTATTCCACAAGCATTGGATTAAATTCATTTATGTACTAAAGAAGCTATAAATACAATTTTTGTGTAATATTTATGTCCAAAAATATTTATTTTTAATTTTGTTGTAAGAAATTGCTAAACTAGGAAACTCCAAAAAAAAAAACTCGAAAGAGTATACGTATATCCTTAATTAGATAAAAATAATATCCTTAATTAATCTTTTTAAAATAAAATAAAAAATCATATTAAAAGTGCTATCAAAATAAATGAATACTTATAGCTTATATTTATAAAATTGTGATTTAAATTATTTTCAAACTTTGGAAATGAATTCTGATCTAAATAATCCAAATTTAGTCAATTATCTAGAGCAATACAAAAAAGGTTAAAAAATTAATTATCTTAACCTGTCAAAATTATTTAGTGAGCAAATATATATTTATTTCAGAGGCCTAATCTATATTGACAATTCTATTATTAGGTTTTTTATCTGACAAATAATGTCACTATTAAAAACATAGATACTACAATAATAATTTAAATAGAAAGAACTATTTTTAAATGTTAATTAATTTTCCCTCCAAAAACAGGTGATTTTTGTTGTATTTTTCATTCAAACCATGAAAATTTTTTTTAAAAAAATGTATTTTGTCCAATAATGTAAAAGTTGGTGGTTTTCATTATATTCCACATTCAATGAATTCCACTTCAATGTTCCTACTAAAATTCATTTATTAAAAAAAAAAAAAAGGACAACTACTAATAGTATTAGTATATTAGAATTATGAAGATATTGATTACCATATCTAGTTTAAAATTTTAATATTTAATATCTATTTGTAATTACTAATTATAGAATTATCGAAATCAAACTTTAAAAATATTAAATACTCAACATCCAATACTAATAAGTATTCATCCGTTTTAATTAAAAAAAAATAATTAAACAAACCTTGAATATTAGATAACTATTATTATAGAACACTTTATTTCAATTTAATTTTTTTTTATGAAATTTCAAATTTTATGAATTTACGAGAAGTTCTGAAAACACCCCGAACTAGTGACTGCCTTAAGAATACCCTTTAACTTGACTAATTAAATTTATATACACCTTAAATCTGTCGTAATGAAAAAAATATAGCCTGGAAGTCTCGTAAGAGAAGAAGGGCTATTCCGATTTACAATTGTATGTCTGGTTCACTTAGGTTCTACGTTGCAGGGCTCGATCATGATCAAAAGAAGAGTTTGATCTTGGCTTAAAAGGAACACTAACTATATGCTTAATACATCCAATTCTAACGAAGTTTTCCAGGAAACGATTTTCAATTCCGCACAAGTAAACATAAATAGGAAATTTGTGTATAGACCCACCACTAATTCATTCAATTTCAGTTGTTGATTCGACAAGTTCAACATAATAAGTAATCTTAAACTCTTGCAAAATCATGAAACTCTTAATAAAAGAAGTCGAGATAAATGTTGAAAACGTCCCTACTCCTAAACTAGCCAAAATTTCGGGCTTATATTTCGGCATTTCACTCATGTTGCAGGATGGAGAGTGCATTTAACTTCAGTTAATCAAGTAAAAATAACTTCTTAAAATTTAAGAATGAAATTAATAATTTATATTTAATTTAAAAACGTTTTACAACTCCTCTCTATAAATTTTAATATAAATATCGAACACCAAACACCGACGAAAAATCGTAAAAAACACAAGAAAATTGGAGAAAGACAACACGCAAAAAACACGAGAAAAAGCTATAAAAAGGAATCGGCTTGGCTTATATCCGCCGCTAAGCCACCGTTTCACAGCTCATTGATAATGCCACTTAACCGTGTGGACCCCATTTACAGCCTGTTCCAACCAAATTTAAAATAAATATATAAAAATAAAAAAAAATAAAAAATAAAAAAATAAAGAAATAAAAAATATTCCTAAACCCCACATTTTGTTTGAAGGGAAACAAAAGCTTGACAAAACTTAACTTAGGTCCCCCTATATTTTCATTGAGTTTTCTTTGTCTATTAATTACGGTAACTGTTTGATTAGCTTGTACGTACCTCGATTGTATTATTAAGTATTTGTTACTTTTTCATTGGTGGAGATTAGGGGAAACAAAAGACTTGACAAAATCATATTAGGTTCCCACCAAAAAAGATTTTCGATGAGTTTTATTTTTTTTAATGAATGATAATGGTTTCGATCGAGTTACGTACATCAGAATGATATATCAAATTCTTGTTATTTCTTACTAGTGGATGAAATCAAATACTTGATAAAACTCAACTTAGGTCCCCCAAAAAGAAGGAGATGTCAAAGTTTTCATTTGTCTATTAATATTGATAGTGTTCGATCAACTTATGTATATATTAATTATATTATTGAATACTTGCTACCTTTCATCGATAGAGGGAATAAGAAGAACATTTGGCAAAATTCAAATTAAGTCCCCTCAGAGTGAAGAGTTTAAATTTATATTTTTAAGTAATGACAAAAATATTCAAATCAGTTTACATGCAAATTTTAATTATGTTAGTTAATGATTTTTCTAGTGGCGGAAAGAACTAACAACTTAGCAAAACTTAATGTAGTTTTTGAGTTAATAACTTGTATATATTTAATGATATTTTTGATAAATATATAATTTTGAGCACAATTATTGAATTCGATCAAATTCGTAAGTTATCCTCCAGCACAATCTCTAATGGGGTATGTATCCTTTTAATCATAACTCGTAAATCAATTTCGAGCTCTAAAAATGAAATTATATCCCATAGAAGTGATTTTTTTTTTAAATCACAAATCTATATTAGTTGATTCTGAAAATGAATATAAGATTGAGAAAAATATTGAAAATACCTTAAATTTAATATGAACTATATTTTTCATCCCTAAACTATTAACAACCATAAAAACATTATGAAATAAGGCTTGGTTAGTTTGAGCTCGTCTCGATTATTATATCAAATATTTTTACTTTTCACTAGGGAAATCAAATCTTGGCAAAACTTAATTTAGGCCCCAAAAAAGAAGAAATCAACTTTTAACTTAAAAAAAGTAATAATAATGAATAATAGTGTATGATTAATTTGTGCACACTTTAACTATTTCATTAGGTATTTGTATTTTTTACTTACATAAATATTTGATAACTCTATATATAAAAGGATAAGTAAATAGTATTTTTTCACCTTCTCTCAAGAAAGAATCAAAATGGTACGATAAACGAAATAAATAAATAAATTTCTATCTTTTATATCGAAATAATTATTCTTATTTCACGTATTAAAAGATCAATCTCTTTAGTTCAACCTTCATATCATTCTCCCCATTTCTTTTTCTTTATAATAATGCCTACTTTATTTAGTGGATACAACAAAGTTACCAATTATTAGAACAAGAATGAAAACTTGAGGTCTAATCAATTAGTGTCTAATATGCTTTACATAGTTTTTCATACTTTTAGCTAATATGTGATTGATAAAGGATTGAGCATTGTGTTTAATAGTTTTTTAACCTTTTTCTCAATAATTTTTATAATTTGATACTCTAATAAACACAATTGTACAATAAATCAAAATAATTCTATTTTTTTAGGGATAATGTCCAAGTTTCCCCTCAACCTATGCCCGAAATCTCAGAGACACATTTATACTATATTAAGGTCATATTACCCCCCTGAACTTATTTTATTAATAATTTTTTACCCCTTTTTAGCCTACGTGGCACTATCTTGTGGGCCCAACGATGGTTGACTTTTTTTTCCAAACTAGTGCCACGTAGGCTAAAAAGGGGTAGAAAATTACGTATAAAATAAGTTCAGGGGAGTAATAGGACCTTAGTATAGTATAAGTGTGTCGCTGGGATTTCGGGCATAGGTTGAAGGGGTACTTGTACATTTTCCCTTTTTTTAATGCTAATTGTATCTTGTTTATCCACATTATTATCAAAGGAAAAAGTAAAATGGAAACCTTCAGAGTAGCCCAGTAATTTGAGCTTGAGACTTTCATATTGAAGGTTTCAAGTTCGAAACCCCTTGCCAACAAGAGCAAGGAATTTACCTTCTGGATCGAGCTCGTTGCATCAGACTTGTCTAGTATGGATTACCTCTTCTATTTGATTTACGAGCTATTACATAGAAACAAGTGTTTTACCTTGTGTGCACCCAAAGAATAACGATTACAAATTTCCCTTTTTATAGAGCAAATAAAATAAAATGTAAAATGTAGGGCCACATGTCAAACTTAAAGGTTAATAATTAACTAAACTTCATTATCCACATGTCACTTTTCTTTTGCTAAGAACTTTAACCCAAAGTTTCCCTAATTCCAAATACTTTAATTAAACTTCATTTTCCACATGTCATAGTTTTCTATAGGGTTAACAACTTTATCCCAAAGTTTCCCCCAATTCCAAAGGCCAAAATAAAAGAAGAAAAGTTTGTGTTTACTAAAGTTTTCACTTGAAGCCAAAGTTTCCCCCTTTCACCATCAAAAGTTGTGGGATGGTTTAAAATTTATAGTTTTAGAGTTTTTTTTTTTAGTTTTAAACAAAAAATGAATTCATAAAAAACATTTCCTTCAAGTGAAACATTCAATCACAAATTTATATTAGTTGATTCTCAAAACAGGTACAAAATTAAAAAATATATTAAAAACACTCTTAAACTTAACGTGAATTATTAGTTTCGTCTCAATACGGTTGATAGTTTTAAAAAATACCTCTCTACTTGACTAATTAAACTTAAATACATACTAAATTACCACTAAATTTAGAAGTATTTTCAACACTTATCTCAACCTTTTATTAAGAGTTTCAATTCATACAAAAATTTTCAAAACCACTTGTTATGCCATACAACAGATCGATAATATATATAAATTTAACCAATCTAAGTAAATAATTATTATTAAAATTATTAATGGTGTTTTCGATACTTCTCTCCTACCAAATTCAAGTGAAAAAAAAAATGGTACAAAGAGTGATAGAACACTAACAACAAAAATATTTAAGAAAATAACCCTTGATCCTTCACCACTATACTTTATTTTTCCACCAAACAATGACAACTATATACCCCACCCCCTACCCCCACCCCCCACCCCTTCTTCTCTCTTTCCCCTCTTTACTACCAAAAACCAAAGCCAACCCACAAATTCACTCCATTCATCACCCCCACACACAACACACACATTGTGTTAAAAGACATCACTAAATATAGAAGAATCAAGAAACCAAGAGCAAATTTCAAGAAAATAGAAGAGAGAAAAAAAAAATCAAACTCTTTTCCTTCTTTCTTCTTCAAGTGCCATGGATTTACAGATCTATGGTTTCTTGTTCACTTTATTTCTCACATTCTCCATTAATGGTGCTACATTACAACAAAAAACCCAAACCCCATCTCCACAAATCAACTCAAACTCAGTTCTTGTTGCCCTTTTGGATTCACACTACACAGAACTCTCAGAGCTAGTCGAAAAAGCCCTTCTTCTTCAACCACTCGAAGAAGCTGTAACTAAACACAATATCACCATTTTCGCACCTAGAAATGAAGCTCTGGAGCTTGATTTAGATCCCGAGTTCAAGCGTTTTTTGCTTGAACCCGGGAACATTAAATCCCTCCAGAACCTCCTCTTATTCCACATGGTGCCAGCTCGAGTCGACCACTCGAGCCTGCACCATACCAGGAATAATAATCACACAACTCTATGCCCCGGAGAGACTGAACGCCTCTCCGGGAACAATCTAAATATCATTCACCCGAATGATATAATCAAATCAGACGGAATAATTCACGGAATCCAAAAGGTTCTAATCCCTAAATCAGTTCAACAATCTTTCAACAATCGAAGAAATCTTCGGTCGATTTCAGCTGTGCTCCCACAGGGAGCACCAGAAATCGACCCGAGAACTAACCGATTGAAGAAAAACCCCAAACCAGTACCCGCCGGCGCTCCACCGGTACTACCGATTTACTCCGCAATGGCACCAGGTCCTTCTCTAGCTCCGGCACCAGCACCAGGTCCCGGCGGTAACCACCACCACTTCGACGGTGAAACTCAGGTGAAAGATTTCATACAAACACTATTACATTACGGTGGATACAACGAATTAGCAGATATTTTAGTAAATTTAACATCATTAGCTACTGAAATGGGGAGATTAGTTTCAGAAGGATATGTATTAACTGTATTAGCTCCAAATGATGAAGCTATGGCGAAATTAACAACCGATCAGTTATCGGAACCCGGTGCACCGGAACAGATAATGTATTATCATTTGATACCGGAGTATCAAACGGAAGAAAGTATGTATAATTCAGTACGAAGATTTGGGAAATTGAAATATGATACATTAAGATTGCCACATAAAGTTGTTGCTGAAGAAGCTGATGGATCTGTGAAATTCGGGTTCGAAGAAGGATCGGCGTATTTGATTGATCCCGATATTTATACCGACGGGAGAATTTCCGTTCAGGGGATTGACGGAGTTCTTTTTCCGGTGGAGGATATTAAGGTGGCGCCAAAATCTGCTCCGCTTGTTGGTGGTGATGCTAAAGTTGTTGCTAAACCAAGAAGAGGTAATACTAATTATAATTTTGAATTTTAGTTTTAATTGTTTGGTGTTTTATGTGTTTTATCATCGTAATTACGTGACTAATAACGATATATTCAATGTAAT
Organism: Solanum lycopersicum; assembly: GCF_036512215.1. Lineage (NCBI taxonomy): Eukaryota > Viridiplantae > Streptophyta > Magnoliopsida > Solanales > Solanaceae > Solanum > Solanum lycopersicum. Next base: position 1,747,856 of record NC_090800.1, read on the forward strand.
TTTGATAAATGGAGGTCTGAGGAGCGTGGTGTGTTATATGTAGCTTTGTTGTCGATAGAACGTGGTGTGTAGCCTTGGTCTAAGATAGAGATTTTGTTTTCGATAGTTTTCGACTCGGGTGGGGTTATGTTGTATGCTTAGTTGCGCGGGCTCGAGTCCACTTTTGATGTCGTACCGGTCTCGAATTCTTCAAAAATGTATTATTTTTGGCGAATTCGATATGTACATGTTGGTATTTTTGAAGAGTCCGAGCAACATAGGGTATATGTAGTTTTGGTTTAAGATAGAGACATTGTTTACAATAGACTTCGTCTTAGGTGGGGGGGGGGGGGGGGGTTCTGGATAGCATGGTGTGTATGTTACATGTAGTTGTGGTCTATGGTCGAGTTTTTGTTTTTGATAGACTTTGGCTCAAGAGGGGTCTAGAGAACGGTGTCTATGTTACGAATAGAGTCTTGGTCTAAGATGAAGGTATTATTTTTGATAGACTTCAGCTCAAGTGGGGTTCGGGTCTGGGGTTAATGGTGTGTATGCTAATGTCATCAACAATAATAACATATCTAATGTAATTTCTCCCTGCAAAATATAAAGCGTACACATATTTTACTGTTTTCAATAGAATCGCGACTTAAAACAAAGATCATATTAAAAAGCAAGGCTTAAGAAAAACATATTATCAAAAAAAAAAGTAAAAAATTAGTGTTTTTTCTTTTACAAGTTAATATTATTATCTCAAAATTTGTCAAAAATTAATTTGTTTAGTACAAATTTGGTGGTGGGTATAATGAGAATAATGGAATTATGGCTTTTTGTGATTCCAGTTGTTGCCAACTCTTTTTGTGGTGGAATTCTTGGACTTAACATCTAAGCTATGTTTTTTTTTTTTTTTTTAAATTAAAATAAAAAGTGCCCCAATTTTGAAAATTGTTAAAAATTACACAAAATTGAAAATTCATCTTTTCCCACATCAATAAATTTCCTAAAAATTCAATGGACAGAGTTACTCGATATCAATTAATCAAAATTAGTTACGATACATGAAACGTAAATTGATTCAGACACCACTTGTTTATTTGTGTTGCTTGCTTTGCTATATTTTTTTTTTCGTGAGTTAAAATATCATTGTCATTATTTTTGAGTGATTACATAGTGTTTTTGTTTAATTTCTTTTATTATAAGCCATAAATTGTTAGGTATAAATATGCTCAGCACGTTTTTATAGAAAGTGACAAAAAATTATTTTAAGTAATTAGTAGTTGAGAAATTTTGTCGGTGAGTCATATATATAATAATATTATATAATAAGATTATTAAGAAAAAAGAATTAATTCTTTGCTTAATGTATAGATTATTCTAAAACCATTTGATGGAGTTAGTATTTTTTCTTTTTTAGTAGTTGAATTATTATTATTAAAAGATAGTTTCAAGTTGAATCATTCATAGTAAAGGGTTAACCACCAAATGTCTGGCGGTTATCCCTTTATTTTTAATCAGATGTCTCGAGTTTGAGTATTCAGAATGATATTGCTTTTACGAGGAAGCATTTTTACCTCAAGCAAGACTTTCCGGAAAACTGGTAAAGATGGAAGGACTTCTTAGTTTTAGAGGGTTCGAGTGTGGAGAAGGATAGAGAGACAGAAAATCATCCTCGAGTTTCAAAGCCTCCCTTAGTCTAAAAGGTTAGCTCAGATAGAGCTAGAGCTAGCCTTTCGGTTCAAGACTTGGTGACAGTCCGGTTTTAACCTTATTACGTGTCTAATATGTATATCATATGTTATGCTCTTACCACTAGATCAAAAACCGAGCGCGATAAAGTCAATTGTTTTGGTGTCTAATATGCATTTGTTTTTTTTCAACAACTTGGATGTTTAGTCCTTTATAGCCAGCCTAGCCTATTTGTTGACAAATTCTTTGCCCCCACTTGTTCTCTAAATAGTATATTTCACTTCAATTATCAGTTGTCAATTTCATTTTTCTATTATGAGTTGGCATCCAAGGTAGTCTAGTGACACCCCTTCGTCGAAAAAATAACACTGACGTTGATAGATTGGTCATACCTTTTTATGTATATATATATGTGTGTGTGTATACCATCTTTGTATACATAGGTTTCGAAAGCAATCTTTCATTTTTTACTGACGTTGGCTCACGTTAGGGGCGTAGTATATATACAAGGTTAGAATTATCTGCTAGACGTTCAATCGAAAATTCTGACTCTGCTGCTGAATCAAGTCACTACACAATCTAACGAAAGTGAAACTGTCTCCTCTCCTACATTACTTCTGACTTCTTCGTGTGTTTTACTTCTTTATACGTTAATTCTTCTTAGTGAAAGATTCTGATTCCGCCAAACATTTTTATTTTTGCAGGAAAGTTGATGGAAGTAGCATGTAGTATGATGGGGTCATTTTGTCATTAAAATTCAAGATCAAGAAATTGAATTATTAAGATTGGTAATTCAATTAGGATTTGTGGAGAAGAGGAAAAAAAAAATAAAAAAGCTACAAAATTTTCTGAATAAATGGCAAATTTTTAATATTTTTTTTCTAGGAGAGCCTTGTAAAATTTAGGGAAGGAGAAAAAAAAAATGCTTGAGTCGAAGTAAAAATTCAGAAAAAGGGAATTTTCTCCTTTTTTTTTTTTTTTCTTTTTTGGTTTTTGTTATAAATACTGTAATTACTATATATCAATTTTTTATTTGTATTTAAGGTTTGTTGGTACCAAACACTTTGTATGCAGAAATATACAGAGTCTTTTTTGTCCTTTTTATATATTCACGGGTGATTTGTCTTATTATTTATTTATTTATTTTATTTTATTTTATTATATTAATTATTATTTTTATTATTGCATGATGTGATACTTTAATAACTTGTGATGCAACTTTTTGCAATTCTTTTATTTGATGTGATGTGATTTGTATTTTTGTCTTGTGGAATTGGAAAAATTATTTTACCCCTTTAAAAAAAATTTATTAGATACTTTGTGTTGAAGAAAAATAATATATAGTATAATACAATGTATTTTTTTACTATTTCAAGTTCTTGTTGGGGAAAAAATGATGATAAAGATAATGAGGTTTTCATGATATTTTTTTTTTTAGTTTTGATCTATACGATGGAAGATATTATACTTGATTTTCGTTGGATTCAGGTGAAATATAAGCGAAGAAAATAGAATATTAATAACTATAGCAACTTTATACGAACAGTTTAATACTATTTATTTGACCTTATTTCGTAACCTTACCCTCTCTCGCTTTATATAATATTCATAACAATTTATATTTTACTAATAATGTTAAAAAAAAAAAAAATCATTACACTAGCTATCAATATATATATGTAATTTAAATCATATTTGAAAATGGTGGTTGGATTTATATCTTTTAGGGTGAAAACAAAAAGTATGATGACCATGTTATTTCATGGAAGTTGCTCAATGCCCCATCTACCCCCCTACCCCCTACCCCCACCCAACCCACCCCACCCCCCAAGAAAAAAGAAAAACTAGTATTTACACTAAAACCCCCCAAAGTTGTAGAAAATTGTCTTAAGTTCCATGTACTCTTTATCTCAAAATATACATTTCTAAAAATTAAATTTTGCTAAATTTTGATTGCAATTTTAAGTACTCATCTCACTACTAAAAAGAGAAGGAAAAAAAAAAGGAACGACGAATAAATTTCGTAGCTAAATAAAAATATTTATTGGAAATTTCTTTTAGCGATAAATTATTGAAAAAAATATCTGATTGATACGCATGTTTAGAATTAGATGAGCGATGGAATTTATACTTAATTTCTAATTTTTAAAAAGTTCAGTTCTTTCGCTCTTTACTCGTGAAGTAGCCAAAAAAAATAGACTTAAGCGAATAATGAGAAACTTATAACCTAAATATGTAAATTCGCTAGTTGAAAATAGATATCTATGTTACATATTCATAAAATATAGTGTCACAGTTTTTTCCATCGATTGTAAAAGCTAATACTTTCACGTGTTTGATTGAAGCATGATAATAGAAAAATGTTTTGAATAAAAAGTAAAATAAATACAGTTACTAACAAATAGTCGAGATGCACGTAAATTAACAACAATTGGTGAAACAACAATGAGGGGTATGTTAGCTAACTTTGTGTAATTTATCAAACAATTTAGTAATATTAAACATTTCACAAAAGAAAAGAGGACAAATATTTTCCAATTATTTTAAATATATAATTAGTGGTTCCACTTATTTATTATCAACAATTTGGCTATATATATATATATGTATTATTTTTTAATTTTTTTTAATTTTTTTTTTTTTGGGTTTGATTTTATTAGGTTAATGATTAATCACATCAAAGTAGGAAAAAGCAAATGAGCTGGCATTCACATGGAACTATTAATTATAAAAAGTTTTAATAAATAATTGATGTGGGGACTAAAGAAAATTGGACAAATTCATTGACTTTATATATTCATTTTATTCTTAATTTTTTTTATGCAATAAGAAAAAGTCCAAACTAATAGCCTTCATAAATAGTAATATATAAGAATCCAAAGTTATATAAAATAAATTAATATAAATAAATAATTGCCATTTTTATACTTTTCATGTGGCTATGGAACGTTCCACGGATCTTAGAGCTGCAAAAAATACAAAATAGATCGGTAGAATTTAAAGTTTATAAATTTTTGTACAGTAAATTTCATAATAAATATACAGAGATTTAATTAATAGTTTATGTTTATTAATTGTATTTTTAATAATAATAAAATCAATTGTTATTCTGTATTACTCTCTCAGTTTGGTATTATTTATCATGATTTCTATTTTCAGAGTCAAACTATAAAAATTTTGACTGACATTTTAATATGTTTTTTTTTATCATATTAATATGCAAAAAATTATAATTTATAGTACTTTTCATATAATTTTAGAATATCTAATTTTTTTGTTTAAAATATCAAATAAATGTGATCTAATTTACCTTTGAAAATTAATCAAATTGACTTTCGATAAATGTAAAATGACAAACATTTTCATGCGAAGAGAGTACTTGAGATCTTTATATAAGAAATAATGATCAGATTTTGAATATGTCTCTAATTCTTTATTCGTATAACAATATCAAGTTATTATCATATAATAGATTCACAATAAAATATTTATAGACAAATTATTTGTTTTTTTAATATGTATAATTAAATGATATTTATAAGTAAGTCTCATTAAATTTTATATATATATATATATATATATATACACACTTAACAAAATATATGAGTTTCATATATTTATTATTCTTTCAAACATAGAAAAATAGGAAGATAGATCCACCTTTATAGCCATAACTTCAAGTTTCCTCTTAAATAAGGAGCTGTTTGGATGAGCTTAATAAAAGTAGCTTTAAAAAAGTACTTTTAAAAGTGCTGAAACTTATTTTTAAAATAAGCAGTTATGCGTTTGGATAAAAGTGCTGAAGTTAAAAAAAAAAGTTATTGATGTGTTTGACAAATAAGTGCTGATAAACAGCTTTTTAAATCAAAATGTCTGAAATACTCTTAAAAGCTGTTAATATAATAAAAGTTAATTAATTTATTTTACAGCCATAAATAATTATATTTTGCTATCATTCACATATTTCTTCTCATCACAAATTATTAATAAGAGGAATATAAACTTATTATAGATTTTAAAGATATATAATTTGAATAGATTAAAGAACGACTTAAGATTTTATTTTAGTTTCATCCATATGTAATAATAATTGTCTATCATTCACATATTTCTTTATTATCACAAATTATTTAAAAGAGAAATATAAATTTTTATTTAACTTATATGTGCAACTTATTTTACATTATTAGATGACATACTACATATAATTTAACATGATATCAGATCTATCGAATAAATTAAAGGCCACATATATAGCGTTAAAAAGAATAGAATTAATAATTTTAAGTTTCATTTAAGAAAACATTGAGATATTTTAAATTAAAAGTCAAGTTTAAAGTTTAAAAATACTTGAAATTGACAAATTACATGTGTTTTTATTTAAATATTAGTTATTAACTAAGTATATAAAAATGTAATTTTTTTTATCGTTTAAAATGTATGAGATAAAATGGTGATAATACAATAGTTGAAGTACATAGAGTTTTTATTTTATGATCAACATTTAATCTTTATTCGTAATATGTTGAAATTTGCAAATCTATTATACCTGATTTTAGAATAACTTTAATTTTTAGATATGTAGCTGAATTCAGTCAGTTTTGCTTGATGTTCGTTCATATTCATATGATTGATTCATTTTTGCTTAAATTTCAGACAAAAATACATGAACGTTTAGCCATATATAACTACAAATATTTTTATTTGAAGTTATTTCGAAGTCAAATGAACACGTAAAAAAAAATGAAAAAGAAATATTTGTCCATTTCATCCTACATTTTTCCATTCCTTGAGTTGATCATTTGGGTTGATGATTGTTAGCTTATTTGAAGGCCCTTTAAAAAGGTATAAATACAAAATTCATATCTCGGATTATTTTTCAATTATAAAAATTTTGAATTTTTTTAATTGTCATTGAATATATTTTTTGACTGCTCGGTACATTGCAAATGATATGAGAGGGACATACCCAAGAAGGAACATAGATGTATTCGAGAGGGGAGGAATGTATCCGAGAGGAGATAGGAATGTATCCACGAAGGAATAGAGATGTATCCGAGAGAGGATTTTTGTAATTTTTTCTAATGGTAGGGAATTCTAAAGATGGAGAAAAGGACAAATATACCCCTGAACTATCGTAAATGGTATGTAGTTATCCTCCGTCATACTTTTGGGACATTGATGTTCCTGTCGTCCAAATATTAGAGCGTATATGCCCTTTATATTAACGGACATACACGTGCCATGCTCTTATCTACCAACCAGACATCGAATCGATACATAAGATTGTGTCACGTGTCCCTATTTAATCTTCCGTTAGAGTGAAGGGAGTATACACTCTAGTTTTTGGACGGCAAGAGCACTAATGTTCCAAAAGTATGAAGGAGGGTATCTGCATACCATTTACGATAGTTCGGGAGTATATTTGACCTTTTTCCCTTTAAAGATTACAATATCTTAAATTGTGTATTTGTGTAATTTTTCCTCGTACAAACATCCAACTCATGATGATCCGTCATGAGTAGTGGCAAAGCAAGTGTTATATGGCGATCCTCTAGACATCGACTCCAACTTCTAGTTCAAAGGTAGAGAGGTTGTTTCCGATGATGTAAAATTTAAGAACTAACTATATGTTTAGAAAATGAAAAAACAGATGTTGAAACTCAGAGTGACACATTCATTTAAAGATAGAAAAGAACATATATATCAAAATAAATTTTGAACCAACATATACAACTTATAAACACAAAACATACAACAATGTATTCACAACTTAAAATGAAGCATAAAATTTCCAAAAATTCCAAAAAAAGAAACCTATATATATAGAGAGAGAGATATATGTGAATACAGCGGGCGTTAGAACTTCCTTGAATTCGTTAACCTTCAACAGTGACTCGAGCTGATGGCATAACAATAGCATTTGGCGGTTTCTCTGCATTGTTGTCTGCTGGATTCATCGCGGACCTTTCATCAGGTTCGATCATTTCTTTTGATTTCTCATCACAAATGTTCTCGTCCAACGCCTTTGCTTCAGCAGGTTTTGATTTTGTTGCAACAGCTTTCCCTTTAGTTTTAGTAGTTGAGGAACTTTTCATTGTCTTCTTGGTTTCAATAGGCTTCCCTTTTGATGCACCGGTGACTTTATTGCTCGTTGACAGCATAGCCCGGGGTGACTTTACCTGTTCTTTGTTCACAACTCTTGGACTGAAACACGATCCTCCACTTTCGGAGCTGTTGGTTGTAGATGTGGAGTTCTTGTTTCTTCCGAGCTTAGGAGATACAGCACGTGTTGTCGGTATCTGTACATGAAAGCATGAAACTTCAACACATAACACGGGAAGTTAATATAGTAGCCTCAAACTCTGTAAGCATATGTTTTTACTCCGAGACACGAATTAGATGAATACTTGGTTTATTATGAGACTACACAAACACAATTAAGAATTGCTCAGTAATGAAATCAGAATCTTCTTTTTTTTTTTTAAATTCTGCTCATTGTGGTCAAGAATCTGTATCATCGAAAGCCTACTGATTATACGTATTACGTACATTAGATGGAGGCACATTGTTTCCCTATTACAAGTCCCTGATCTCTCACAAGGTTTGCCCTCAAGTATCGATTAAAAAGACACGACAATTGGGAAATGTAATGAGGAATTTGAACATGTAGAATTCCTAGTATAATCAGAAGTTATGCTAAAAATCCTATGCATGCTGGGGTCTCCTAATGTCCCATCCTGTCGGGGCAGCGAGGAGGATCCCCACGGTGGCCACAGTGCCTATCTATCACTAGAGGGCATCCTGTTGGGAGCAGTGGGATGGATCCTTTTCATGGACAATGTCTTCGTCATCACTATAATCTACTATCTCGGAAGAATTTTCGGAAGTAAAAGTTCTACTAGTAATGACTTCTTGTTAAATTCTGAAGCTCACACTATAATTTTGACATGTCAAGTCATGCAGAAGATTAAGGTTTTCCCCGCACGAGGATGTCGAAGCTAACACATTAATGTGTTCTCCGAAAGTAATGAACCAGTGTGTCAACAGGGGATACCTAAGATCAATACATTACCTTCCTGAGCTCAACTTTTTGAGGAGGTTCCTTGTAAAAGTTCGGCATTGGTGTAGCTTTAAATGTCAAGCTCTTCCTCAATTGCTTAATCTCCGCCTCTTGGTTTTCCTGTATCATATCCCAAATTCCGAGGAAAAAAAAAGGGTTAAGGCGAAACTAGATCTTAAATAGTTAACCGGGAAAACTTGATATATTTCGAACCAACCTTGGATTTTGCTTGCAAGTTATTCTTTTCCTCTTCCTTTGCCTGTATCTTCTCTTCTATCTTCGCCAAGAACTAACGAAGAAAGAAACCTTGTACTACTTAGCTTTGCATATAAAGTTACATTCCCTCATTGATAAACAAGAAAGAAGTGCAGAACGACAAACCTCCTTCCGTTTTTCGGCACGTTCTTCCAACCTGAAGGAAAATCCAGCAATACTGGCCCTTCGTTGTCCACGGGGAGTGGTACTCCTGGTAACAACAGAAACAAAAGGAGATTCAATTGGCCAAGAACATGAAAGATGACAAACAAACCAATGGAACGACAGAATGAAAGTAGTTGCAAGAATAAAAGCAGTACGAGGAAGTAGTAGAACGAGCATCCTCGTCCTCTTTAACAGGCAATTCAGTTTTAGTAGGTTTCTTGTTTTCGTCATTCGATCTGCAGTACACAAAGAAATAACTCAACTGAAGAAAAATTCTTAGCAAATGAAACATAATATCAAGTAAAAAAATTGATGCTATACACAACAAGCGTAGATTAAAAAATGCAAACAACAAATTCACTTACACTTCAGATGTAGCTTTCTTTGTGTTTCCATTAGCTGTAAGAGACTTCCCGGACTGATAAAGAAAAAACAGGTTAGAGACACAGTGATATAAACCATCTATCAAACAACGTAAATGCAAATATATAACGAGGGTCGATACCATAGATTGTCGGAGACTCGGGCCAGCTGCAATAGTTGTCCTCCTATTGGTTGCAACACCTCCATTTGTGTTTGCATTCTTCAAGACTCCACCAGATACACCCCTGATAGCCGGATTCGAACTAGAAGCCAATGATCCCTTCGAATGTGAAGTCTCATTCTTAACCCCCTTTGTTTTCAGTTCCTTGACATCCGATTTCTTTGGATACACATCAATGCTCCTCCTCATTACATCAGAACTAACACCTCGTGAAGGGAACGACAGGCTCTGCGATTGACTCGCCTTATTTGAACGAGTCAATGCAGCTGTTGCTCTTAAACTAGCCTGATCCTTCACCATCTTATTGTTCTTTGTAGTTCCACCAGTAGCAAGCTTTTTTTGACTCGACCCTTTGCTCTTCGGAGCATTTCGAGACAGTTCAGTTTTGACCACTGATACATTAGGTGCTTCGTCAGCCTTTTCCTCATTTGCATTTGCCTTCTTTTCATTCACATTCTCCTCCTCCTTACTCATATCCAAATTCTTTTCAACCACAACAATCTTTTCCTCTTCAACTGGAACCCCGTTTTCAGACTCCATTTATCCGAAATATCTAACACAGAGACAAAATCCACAAGAAAAATCAAAACTTTATATAGAACCAACAACTATAAGAAGAAACTACACAAACTAACACTTCACAAACAAGTCACTTTCTTCTATAAAAATCTTCAAAGAAAATGACAAAACACATAAATGTAAGGAAAAAGAAACACAACCCATATGACAATTTTCAATCTTTTTTCACAAATAACCACAAGTTTCAACCATCAAAGACAATTCAAGAACCAACCAAACATGGCATAAAGGGCAACCAAGTCTGACTTCAACGGACTAACTGAAGACTTACAAGTCAGTCGTGGACTCCAAACACCCAACCTACTATATAACACCAGAAGAGGGACAAGCTTCAAGGCATGGGCGGAGCCACTTTGCAAATTACGAGTTCAGCAGAACCTACCAACTTCGACTTGAACACTATATTTGTGTTAAGGAAAAAATCAATTAATACGTATAAATAAGTTATTAAGAACTAAGCAAAATGAATTGTAGTTCAGAACACATAAATTAAAAATCCTGGATCTGCCTAATAAATCAAGGGCAATTAACTTTTGAAAAAGCATATTCAACACTTGTAGACACAGGAAATAACCAGAACTTTTCAACAATCAAGAACTTGACACTGCAAATTCAACACACAACTCAAGAACCAACCAAACAATGCCTAAAAGCTAACCAAATCCCACTTCCCAGAAGCAAAAGCTGGAATACCCACCTCATAAAAATCCCATAAAAGTAAGAAACATGACACTTTAAATTCAACAAACAGTTCAAGAACCAACCAAACAATGCCTAAAAGCTAACCAAATCCCACTTCCCAGAACCAAAAAATGGAATACTCACCTCATAAAATCCCATAAAGTAAGAAACTTGACACTGTTAATTCAACAAACAGTTCAAAAACCAACCAAACAATGCCTAAAAGCTTAACCAAATCCCACTTCCCAGAACCAAAAAATGGAACACTCACCTCATAGCACCCCATAAAGTAAGAAACTTGACACTATAAATTCAACAAACAGTTCAAAAACCAACCAAACAATGCCTAAAAGGGAACCAAATCCCACTTCCCAGAACCAAAAAATGGAATAGTCACCTCATAAAATCCCATAAAAGTAAGAAACTTGACCCTGCAAATTCAAGAACCAACCAAACAGTGCCTAAAAGCTAACTATATCTCACTTCCCAGAAGCAAAAATATGGAACACCCAAATCATAAAATCCCATGAAAGTAAGAAACTTGACACTATATTTTCAACAAACAGTTCAAGAACCAACCAAACAATGCCTAAAAGCTAACCAAATCATAAAGTAAGAAACTTGACACTGTAAATTCAACAAACAGTTCAAAAACCAACCAAACAATGCCTAAAAGCTAACCAAATCCCACTTCCCAGAAGCAAAAACTGGAACACACACCTCATAAAAATCCCATAAAAGTAAGAAACTTGACACTGTAAATTCAACAAACAATTCAAGAACCAACCAAACACTACCTAAAGGATAACCAAATCCCACTTCCCAGAAGCAAAAATATGGAACACCCAAATCATAAAATCTCACAAAAAGTAAGAAAAACACAAAGATCCAACAGAATTGAGTAAAAAAAACAGTGAAAGGTACAGTCTTGAAAAAAAACCAAAATAGCAAAGGAATGTGTTGAGAAGAAAGGAGTGAATAGTACCTTTTTGTCTACAAGGATTTTGAGTACTGACTGGTGGCAAATTTTTCTTCTTTGTTGAATTGTACAAATCAATTATGACTCAAAGAATTCAAAATGTAAAGTTGTGTGTTAGAAATAGTAGAAAAACAAAAAAGTGGACAGACAGAGAGGATGGTTGTGTTCAATGGGAGTTGAAAAAAAAAATTAAAGGTTTGGGAAGTAAATTTTTTTTTTCCCTTTTCCATTTTGGGAAATCTTAGAACGAACCATCGAAAGTGTGTCTCAGAAATTTCAATAATTTAGAATATTTTATACATTAGACCTTTCTTTTTTGTTTTAAGCTCTCGTTTGTTCGTAAGTTTTGAAGTTAACATTTCAAAACTTGAATATTTGAGTTTTTTTCCGGAAGTTGTGTTTGAACACTCGACATTTGATTATTTTGGTGTGTTGTTATTGTCTTTTTTTCAATATGATCTGACGAGTATCTTTTGAAAATAATGCATCTATCTTTTTGAAGTTAAGAGTAAGGTCTGATACACTTAATTTCTTCAGACCACATTTATTCTGTTACATTAAAGTTATTGTTGTTTATAAGTGGAAGTAAAATTTCTACTAAAACGCAAATTCTAAATTCAATTTTGAAAATCTAATCAAAATTTCATGATCGGATAGTTAATAAATCATCAAAAACGGTCCAAAATCTATGTATGACCAAGCATTAGCTTAGTTAATAATTCAATTTTTTATATGATTTACATTATTCGATTTTGATTTAAATTTTTTTTAAAATGACATCTAATTCAAATCAAAAACAAATTGATTTAGTTAAATTTTCTCTTTCCAAGTTGATTTTTTTAGTTATTTAAATATATCGTATAAGATAACATAAAATTAAAATAGCTTTTAAACATTTTTATCTTTAGAACTCTAAATTATCTTAATCAACATAAATTTGGTCCAACTTACTCACAAAATAGTAAAAATAGTATATAAGTCATCAATAATTAACAACAAGATTTGATTATTATATTTCATTAATGGATATTTTTTTGTAATTATAGTTAATTTTGCTCCAAAAGTCAGCATGTGGAGAACACGTTAATCCAATATCCTTTTCAAGAGGAGTATAATAAAATTTGATTTTTTTTTTATTTTCAATCTTGTGTTCAATATCTGTATTATAAACGATTAAAATTTGAGTTTACACATTGCTAAGCTCATTTTTTAGAACAATGAGCTATCAACATAATTATTTTTTATTTCGAGAGACTTAAACTCGAGATTACTGATTAAAATTAAAAAAAAATCTCAAATTATTTCACCACAACTCATATTAATATTTAACTAGTAATTATTTTTATTTTATTGGAGAGGGTCTTACAAATTTTCTAATAATTATTGTAATATCTTGAAATGGTCTAACTATTTGATGACAAAAGAATCCTATGAAAACAAGGAATCCTACCAATATAATATATCTTATAATAATAAATTAACTATATGATTTGTATAGTTGTTTATTTTAAAGAACTTAATTCAGAAATTTAAATTTCCAGCTTTTTGAAATAATTTTTTTTATATAAATCTATGCAAATATTCCTTTTTAGGCCAGTATTTAAATTCTATCGTCTATTTCTTGAAAAAAATATGAAAATATAGCAATAAAAAATAGTCTTTAAATATTTTTTCATAATATAAAAGATTAGTTAATTGTATCTGAAAAGTCTCAATAGGAATTTTTTTTTTCCTTTTTCTAATGAATCCCTAAGTGACACGAATTTGAATTAATCAACCCAATAAATAAAAAAACTATAATATTATTTTTTAAAAATAAAATCAAACAAGAATATTGTCAACTATGTTATTATACCTCTTTGAAGACTTGCACACATGATAAAACTTTATATATGAAATAATAAATAATTATAATAATGCCAAACCTCATCACAAACTTATCTACTAAAACAAGTTAGTAATTGTATGTTTTCTATTTGGAAAAATAAATGGAGCAAAAATTGTCCAACATTTTATTGAGTTGATATTTTTCTTTTTTTGGAATATTGTAAAAGTCAATTAATAAATGACAAAATTTTGGACCACAATTTCATTTATTAGCAATTAATATTCTTAATTTTAACCTATTAATTATCATGGAATATAGTAAAAAAAATTATAATTTAAAAATCCCCTTTTCCGTAAATTCTATTGTGAGTAAAAATGGCCTATTTGGATAAGTAAAGGGTCAAAATGGTCAATTCATCAACTTCATGGATCTAAAATAACAAAAGTTATTAGTATATGGTTCTAAAAAATATGATAAAAAGTATTATTAACTAGATTTTCAAATTTATATCCTAAAATTAGAATCCTCGATTGATAAAAAACATTTTACCTTTAAAATGATTTTTTTCACGAAAAATCTAGATTACTTGAGTTTTAAAACATGCATCAAATACGTATAAGAAATACAATCAAACTTTTCTATAACAAAGTCGATTTTGTTAATACTCTGTTGGCTAGTATAGAGAAATATTATCAATAGAAAATATATAATATAACATAAAAAATCATTGATTCAACATAAATCATAATCGTTAACAATCTGACTGTGCAATTGGAAAGAATCGAATTTTAGAATCAGCTGTTATAGAAGATGGGTTTCACTCTATTAACTAAGACTTTCTAACATGAATTTGAAATAATCGAGCTAACGTGAGTACGGAACACCGTGTCAAAAAAAATAAAAAAAATGAAAGTGCCAATGTGGCAGACTGTAGAACGTGAGTGGGTCCCACGTTTTCTATAAGGGGGCCCATAATCAACATGTCTCAACCACCGTTCGGCGTGAGTTTAATCTAACGATGGATCTGTTGAGTTTAAATAAATCTCAGTCGTTGATTTTTTTATTTAAATTATTTTTCCAGTTTTATAGGAATTTACACAAAAATATGGGATTTTGTGTAATCCTTTGTATTCAATTAATATAAAAAAATATATTAATTTTTTTATAATAATAGAAAGTTTTTAATACTTTGAATTTTTTTAATTATTTTATTTTATATCAAAAGAGGAACGACGATTTTAATATATTACCATCAGAAACAATCTTTCTACCTTCTCACGATAGATATAAGACAATATATATATATACTCACTCAACCTTTCTATATCGCACTTGTGGATTATATTACGATATTATAATATTATCGTATTTTTTGTTCTTTTTAGTTAACTAAACTTATTATAAATATATCTTATAGCTAAATAAGATTTCTTTATAATTCATTAATTATCAATAACTATTAAATAAGATTAGCGATAAATTTTTATTGTTTGGCCATGATTTTATGAGAATTGATTACACTAAATTAGTTTTGGTTTAAAATCATAAAAATATATTTATGATTTTTTTTAAAATTTATTGTTTGCCATCTTAATTTGGATTTTAACATGACAATAAAAATATTAACAGGTGTTTACTTATATAATGAAATGTTATACTTGCTCTATATACTACTACTAATTCCTATAAAATTATTTATGTTCAGATCTGGGTTTTTAAAAAAAAAATATTTATATGTATTATTAATAATCGATAATATATCTTTTATTTTAATTTTATATGTATCGTTCGTTACACTTTGGAATCTTAAAATATCTAAAATCATTGAGAAAATAACCATATTGTTAAATAATGATTGAGAAAGGCCAAATGAGTTAAAAGCCACATGCTATATTGTCTCCATTAATAACAATACTTTCCAAAATGACAACTAAGAATTTTTTTTTTTATGTTCGATATTTAAATTTTAAAATTAGATTTATATCGTATAAGATTCACTAAAAAATATTGATCTAAAATATTAATTAACGAAGGAGATCTTATTCATTTTACTATAATTTTTGCTGATTTGTTATACGTGCACTTCGACTAATAGATATTATCAGATGACTCTGTCCATTAAAAGTAGGATAGATGAGAAGAAATTATTTAGTTTTTTTGGTCTCGTTTGAAATTTGAACTCGAGACCTCAGGATTCTAAACTCACTTTATTGACTATTAAGCCACACCCTTCAGTGTTTCTTACTGATATTTGTATCTACGTTTTTTTTTTACTTGGCGTTTGATATGAGTTTTGAAATTTTAACTAATTTAAATTCATATTACGTAAGATCTGTTAAAAAAATGTCATCTGCTTATATATTTATTACTCATAAAACTTAAATTCAAAATTTCGTATTACAAATAAAAAATGAATTTTATATGTCATGCTACAATTATTTGGACCTGTGTTATTTGCTGTAGTTTGTTATAACATAATCTTTGAAGCATTGGATTCATTTCAATTATTGATTTTTATATTTTTCTTCTTTATCTTCCATAGTTTTCATCATATGGCTCTTGTCCTAACATTTTTAGAGTCAAATTATTTTAAGTTCGGAGCCTAAAGGTATAAAATATTAACAAAAATTATAAAACGATATATAAATTTTATGTTAATCAAAACGATAAAATCGTTGAAACAACAGCGATTTCCTCCATCGGAAAATTTTTGAGTCCGGAGTAAAGGGTATAAATTTTTTTTAGAAAATCGCTGCCTTTAAAAAATTAAAAATCACTGCCTAGGTAGCGATTTGATTTTTTTTTTTAAAAAAAAAAACCACATTTTGCAAAATCGTTGCAGTAGCAGCGATTTTGCCATTTTGGTTAATATAAAATTTTATATACCGTTTTGAAATTTTTGTTAATATTTTATATCCTTTGGGGGCTTCAATTATTTTACACTTACATTATTTTTCAACACATTTATAATTTTAAATAAAATGTCTTATCACGTATTCAATTGAAATAATCGATAACTCTAAGCGTTCTAGTTTAATCTACTGGCAAATTTAAGGGACCGCAAATCTATTAAGCTATCTATTTATCATTATAATAAATATTTACCTCCACTCGATTTTTTTATCAAATCAAGTAATTTAAAGTAAGAATACAAATCCCTTAACAATGACTAAATTATATATATGCCTACGTATATACAAGACACTTGTCTTATATTTACTGATCTGATTTAAATATCGAGTGAAAATAAATATTTACCAGTCAACATTAATATAATGAAGGTTGTTACTTGCAATTACTATAAATGTTTAATAGTAAAAAAAAAAAAAATTTAACCTTTTAAAAAGATAATGACTTCACTTTTCTCCTTAATTAATTAAATAAGGTTGGACCAAACTTTATTTTTTATTATACAAATTATTTAAGTTAATCACTTTGATTAGACAGATTTTGGGCCAATTATAAGATACATTAGGTTTGAAAGTGCAATTAAAGCATGATTTGTACACCCCACTAGGATTTGCATTATCAAAGTTGATTAGTTTGCAATAATTTTTATTCTCTAATTTTCTCCAACATGATACTAACTTGTTATAATTTATAATACATTGAAAGATTAGTGATTAATTTCAATAATTTGGTCATATCAATTTAAGTATAATAATGATTAGCATACTATTCTTGATTTAATTAATAATTAAAGGTGAGTCCAATAAGTGGTTAAATAACTTAGTTTAATTAGAAGCAAATTATCTAGTAATAATTGACATATTCCACAAATATGGGGAATAAAGGTGTAAACTAGACTGTTTGAAGATAATTAGTAATGGATAGTTTGATGCACGAAATATTTTACGTTTTTATATGATCGGGAAACAGATTGTATTGGAAAAAGGATGTAAAATAAGTCGTCTACCCTGATGCTTCCAATGTTCCAAGTCCAACTTTGACCTATAGGTCACATGAATATAACTCTATTGTTGTTCCGAGGTTCCCTTTCATAATCAGTACAACAAGGATATTCCGATGAGAAAGCATCTCATGTTCGTGTAGGTCCGAGGAAAAGGTTGTACTTGTACCCCAAAAGGAGTAATATATGTAACCTACGTTGACACAAGTATCACTCGTGATTCCATAGCTCGAACGTATAACCTATAGGTTACGAAGATAATAGTTTACCGTTGCTTCAAAACTCCCTTAATCATGAGTATAACAAATTAAAAAAGGGGGAAAAGAACAAATGGTGACAACCCTATCTTTACTTCCTTGAAAAATAATATATCCTCTCGGGCAACCAAATGCACAAAACATCTAATATTCACACACTATCTTAAAAAAAAACCGTACACCCCCACCCCCCCACCCCCCAAAAAAAGAGGATGTATTTAACATACTCCAAGAAAAAGCGTGAATGACAACACGATCGAATTTGTGACCTATAAATCACACGAAGATAACTTTATCATTGCTTCGAGGCTCTGATTGATAATCTATACAAATTATAAAAAAAAAAAAAGACAAAGGAGAAATGGTGACAACCATTTATCTATACTTCCTTGAAATATAATACAAAAAGAGTACAACCTATCTTTTTTATTAGTTGTTTATATCTTTTAGGACTAAACATTGAACTGGCAAAACAAATAAGCCATAACTCAAAGACTATATATGAAAAAGAGCTGGCATTTGCTATGTGCCAGCATCAAATGTTATGTTTAAACCTACTACACTTCTATACATCTTGAAAACATGTATCGACAAACAGAGACGGATTCAGGATTTGACCTGTACGAGCTCAAGATTCTATGACGCCAAAGACCTCAAGTGCTAGTAATCGTCTTCTGAATTTTAACTTTTGTACATATATAGGATCTTGATTCAAAGCTATGTTACACCCTATATCCGCTCTTGTCAACAAGCCAACATCGGCTCCCTATATCCGATGTTGAAATTATTTGGTAGTCGTTTCTTACCTAAATCTGCATTTCCTTTGTGCATCATGGCCACAAACTCGTTATAATCTATCCGTCCATCCTGAAAGGTTAAAAGGGCATAAGTATCAATGTACACTCAGTCAGAGACGGATTTAGAATTTAAACGTACTGGATTGTTATACAAAGAGAACAAACCCGAAACACTAGCTAAGTTATGGGAGACACATGAACTATTGTTCGATAAGCAACTTGTGTTGTTGAACAATCCAACTTGTGTTCGTTTTCATCAGCTGACATTTCAACACTAGTGGCCTAAGATGTCTAAATGTTTCTGTACATATATGTATCGTGACACTTCTCTCCGGTCCACCAAACTCTACAACTGATGAGACGGCCCTATGGAGTAAACAATTGCTGGTGTCTTGTCACATTGTATGTCTTCGAAACAGAATTATCATTCTTTGTCATCATTGAAGACTACTCTCTATAAGCAGTTTTCGTAAAAATACATTTTCTTGACCTATCAAGCTACGAGTTTCTCAAAGAAATCGTTTACTATCCCTTCTGTTTCAATTTGTTTGTCTTACTTTCCTTTTTAGTCCGTTTCAAAAAAAATATCTTCCTTTTTTGAAAACCCTTTCATGTCAACGTTCCAAGTGGCCTGTTTTCTACGTATCTTTAGTATAAAAACACAAGATTCAAAAGTTTTTTTTACTTTCTTAAACTCCGTGCCAAGTCAAAACCAGATTACTGGTTTTATGCAATCTCATCGATCGATATCAAAGTTTCATGTGTTGTTAAGGAGTGAAAAAATGCCAGAGGACTTACATTGTCTTGATCAGCTTCTTGTATTATTTCTTCCAAGTGAACATCTTCGATACCGAATTCCTCACAAGCCTTTTGAAGTTCATCAGCTGTAATATATCCGCTTCCATCTTTGTCGAAATATGAGAAAGCTGCAAACAGATAATCTTCCTTCTCGATTTTGTTGGCGTGTAACATTGCAGCAACGAATTCCCCATAGTCAATCGTTCCACTATTGTCAATGTCCGCCTAAAATGTTGCATAGTTTCTTCGATATTAGCTAAATCTAAACTGTTCATAACAAGCGTGGCGTAATTTTTGAACAAACACTGGAAGGAAATGCATCAGCAATTACTTACAGCCTTCATCAAATCGCGTATCTCTGATTCGTTAAGATTAGTTCCAAATTTCTTCAATCCTATCTTTAGTTCATCGAACGTAATTTGGCCACTGTTATCTGTGTCAATCATTTTGAACATCTCTTTCAAGCCAGCGATTTCCTCTTCCGAAAGTCTCTCTGCAATAACCTGAATAGTAAAACTACATGTTAGTGTACTAGCAGTCGCAAACCACATGTATTGTTGGAAAATTACACTGTATAGATACGTTAACCTACCCTGATAGCCATTTTCTTCAACTTGTTCATAGCAGAAAACTGTGTTAAGCGCGTAAATATTGCAGAATCGAGAGGCTTATCTGGGGCCACGCCGTCAATTTGCACCCACGGATGACCTACAAAAGTGAATACAACAACAACAAAAAAAAAGCAACTTTAAAACAAGTTCAGGGACCCTGCTAACACGGGATGTTTTGTGCACCGAGGTGCCAACATTACTGCATTTAGCTCTTTACAGTTTATCGTTTCACTTTCAGATGCTTTCAGACGAGTAAACTCGTATAACATAACAAACTACTCAACATAGAGAGTTGTTTATCTTTCTTCAATCAGAAATTTACGTCTTTAGTTAACTATATACTGAAAGATGTGTAATACTATAAGGGGCTCACGATTACCAAAACAAACAGAACGAAAACTCTAAATGCTATGTTCTCCCGACTCACGAAACAGATTAGTTACAGATAAATGATGACTCACATAAAACTTCATGTGCTGTTAGTCGTTTTTTGGGGTCTCGGATTAGCATTCTTCTGACCAAGTCTTTCGCACCTTGAGAGATTTTAGGCCAAGGATCTAAATCGAAGTCAATATCACCGTGTAAAACCTCATCAAATATTTCCTCCTCACTTTCTGTTCAAACATAATTAGATGTTCATTTCTGTACTTTGGCAAAACTACGAAAAATGTGGCATCTCACGAGACGTTAAAAGATCAACTTACCACCCCAAAACGGAGGAACACCGCTTAGAAGAATGTAAATTATGACACCTGCACTCCAGATATCAGCCTCAGGACCATAACGCTTACGAAGTACTTCTGGAGCAACATAATAAGGACTTCCAACAACGTCATCGAATATTTGTCCTGTTGTTCATAACTTCAGCTTATTGAAAAGTTCATTTTTGATGGACGGAATCTATTACTCCCTCCATCTGAATTTACGTAACGATAAAAGTAAAGAATATGAAGGAAAATCGACAGATACCTGGCTTGAAGAACATTGAAAGCCCGAAATCTATAGTCTTAAGAGGTGAATCCTCTTCCTCATTGACAAAGAGAAAATTTTCAGGCTTAAGGTCTCGATGCATTACTCCGAGAGAATGGCAAGCTTCTACCACCCCGAGTATCGTTCTTGCAAGCTCAGCAGCCTGTCTCTCCGAGTAATGCCCTCGTTTAATAATCCGATCAAAGAGCTCTCCACCAGTACACAACTCCATCACAACATGAACTGCAACGGCATCCTCATAAGCCCCTTTGATTGAAATGACGTTTTGATGCCCCGACAAGTGATGCATGATCTGTATTTCTCTCCGTACATCATCCACATCTTCGTCTGTCAACAACTTCCTTTTCGCTATAGACTTACAAGCATACTTCTTCCCCGTTCCCTTTTCTATACAAAGAAACGTCGTACCAAATTGTCCATGCCCGAGTTTTTCCCCTAGATTATAATGCTCTTTTAGATGACCTGTTTTCGTTTTCAAAACAGAATCAACTTGGAGCCCTGCACTAGCCATTCTCTTCACATTGTGAGGCTTCTTCTTCGTTTTAGCATTGCTCGTCTTTTCCTGTTTCAAATCAACAGTTATCGTGATCATTTCTTCAGATTTAATCATCCACGCGTCTTTCTTTTCATCAGTCACTACTATCATAACCTGTTCCGTCCCTATTACATCCGATTTCCTACTCTCTATCTTCGCCAATTCAGGCGGATTACTCTGAACAACATCAACACCTTCTTGAAAACTACTTTCCTTTTTCTCATACGCGATCATTTCTGGTGATCGCGACCACCAAGACGAGCTAAAGAATCCATCCTTTGATATCTTTGCA
This sequence comes from Solanum lycopersicum, assembly GCF_036512215.1. NCBI lineage: Eukaryota > Viridiplantae > Streptophyta > Magnoliopsida > Solanales > Solanaceae > Solanum > Solanum lycopersicum. The sequence continues at coordinate 1,769,805 of NC_090800.1, forward strand.
TGAACACAATTATTCCCCATCTCTATATCTACAAACTAATTGCTACTCATCTCTCAAAAGGAGGTGACCTTATAGTATTTGAAGAAGTAAAACATGTATGACCTACTCAACAAATCAAGAAAATGATAATCCGACATCAGCAGCGGAGCCAGGATTTTATATATAACCAAGTAAACACACGAAGAAATCAATCAAATTCAACATCCACTTACAACAACAAAACAACAATATCCAGTATAATCTCGCTACTTCTGATACAATTTTAACCTGATATATACAGTATAATTTTTTTCCGGTAAAAAAAAGTACATAGTCAACATCAAACATCACCACATACTTCACATGCTTTAGAACTAAAATTTTTCAACTCTTGAAATTTGTAGGTACCAATTAAAGGTCAACATCAAACACACACTTCAAGAAATGAAAAAAAAAAAACTTGACCTTGTAAAGTTTCAACTCTATAAACTTAAAAATTCCAAATAATTTACAAAACATGAACAATTCAAAAGATTCTAGCTTTAACTCAACAACAATAACTTTTACTCAGTGAAATTTCACGAGTAGAGTCTGAATGATGTGTATACAACTTTACGCATACTTGAAAATTCAAATCTTGGAGCCACCGTTAATAACTTAAGGTTTTTTTTTAGTAACTTTGACTCAGACTTACTCGAACTCATAAAGTTCAAATCTCGAACGTGTTTCTAAATTAAAAATCAAACAAAATTAATAATGTAGAACATACCATATGAAATTTTGAGCTTCTTGAGCCAAAAAAAAAAGATGAGATTTTTTGAGAACAACTCTTTTGAGAGAAAATATAATATAATGTATTTTGAAGAATTCAATGATAAAATTCACCAACCTTTTTTTTGAGTAATAAAGAAGAAAATTTCAACAAAAACTCAGTCTTTGTAAGAAAAAAAAAAGGGACTTTTTTAAATTTGAAAATAAATAAATGAATGATAATTAAAATAAATTTTAAAAATTATATTTTAGAGGGGAAATGAAAAGGGTTTTTGGATTTATAATTTTCTTGGTTTTTTTTTTCTGTAAATAATTATTTTAGGAGAAATTTTCGAGGGACAAAGATAATAACAAGGAGAGAAAAAATGGCAGTTTTTTCTGTTAAGACGTGTTTGGATGAATGGAAATAATTATTAATTCAACCCCCTAAAGTTTTCAATAATTGATAATATTATTCCCTCTAGTTTTAGTTATTATAAATTATGTAGTTTTGCTTCAATGATCATATGAAACGTCTCGTTTATGATTCGATTAGTCAGATGAAAATAATTTCTTTGAAACTTCTGAAATCAACATGAAATGAAATATCAAACTGATCGAACAATATATCGATAAAGTTCAAAAACCTTAATATTTCATGCAGTTACATTCGACAAATCTATTACACTCGTCTTTTAGTTTTAGTTATCTTATACATGTTAATTTTCTTTATAACATGCGCAAATATGGACAAAAATGTTTAATCGAGCCTATAATTAAAGTAAATAAGAGTAACATTTAAGGTATATTCAAGTAAAACGACGATAGAGTGTCACAAATTTAAATATTTTATTTACGTAATCAATTGATTTTTTTCGTCTTTTACAAATTTGAACGACTCAAAGACTAATCCAAAAAAATTGGAGGGTGTTCTTGAATATGTCAACAAAGTTATAGGGGTCTAAGAAAAAATATCCAAATAATTAATTAAAAGTCTTCTATTGCTATTTATTTATAATAATAAATAAATAAAATAGAAAAATAGAATGACAAGTCTTATGGAAAGTGGTAATCCACTACTTAGATTGAATTTTTTATTATTTTATTTGCTTTTTGTATTCTATTTATTTAATTTAATTAATTAATTTTGGATTTGTATTCAATTAATTAATTTAATGTCATATTTGACTATTTAAAACAAAGTTGTTACCGCCGGCCGCCGGCCTCCGCCGGAGGAAAATTCATCCGTCTAATCGTAATAATAAGAGTTATCGTCAATATATATTTAGTATATAATAAATAATTAATACAATAATTTATGTATTAGTTATATGCTATGTATTGACAAAAAAAATATTTTTATTATTTATTATGATTTTTCTTGAGATTTGTCATAATTTTCACAATTGTGATTATTAGTTGAGGTTTAACTAGTTTAAAAAAATATATAAATCGTTCTGTTGACATCTGAACCGTTGAATTTTCTTGACACAGAGAAATATCTTAATATAAAATGAAAATTTTATGTTATATGGGACATATGGAATTCCATTAACATAAAGGAACATTTTGATATAGCAATAATTTAAAATTAAAAAAGACATTAAAATTGTTTTAAGCCAGAATAAATTTCAACTATGACAGTTTCAACAATAAAAGAAAAAAAAACTATGACTTCTTCTTCTTATTATTATTATATATATATATATATATATATATATATATATATATATATATATATATATAATGTAAATGTACATGTATATGTATATATGTGGAGTAAACAAAATCATGTCTGTACATTGTATATCTTTTCTATACATCCCTCATTTTTATCGCCTAAATCCGGAACCATTTTGAGACTCGGCTAATCTTATTTCATATCAAAAAATTTCACTTTACAAGATCTTTACAAGATCAAAAAATCTCATATTCAGGTAAACTATAAAGTGTTTCGTAACAAAGACGATTTTATATTCAAGGGGACACAAATTCAAGACTTTTAATTAAGGATGAATAAATACTTATCACTCTAACACATTCTTTATTGATAATTTTGGGCGCAAGTGGTCAACTTATTAACATAATGATCGCTTGAAAACACGCACACGAATTTATTAAAAATTTTAGTCGTAAGTATATAACAAGAACACGTTATTATGTATTCAATCAAAACAAACTATAGTAGGCACATACGCCTTACCTACCATAATACGTATTCTACGTAAAAACATAATATAAATCAGTTCAAATGTATCGTATTCAAATTATCATTTAGAACGATTCTATTTATATTATTCAACTTTATACACATTTATAAAAGTCTACTTGTATACATCTACGTAAAATTAAGTTTTTCCTTTTTAGTTTTCCACTAGATATCCGGAGCTGACGTTAGAGTTTCGACTAAATTCAAATCACGAACTATAGGGCTCATTCGTGGATAACGCTCCAACGAGATTTGTTTATACCCAGGACTCGAACCCGAGACGTAAATAAGATCTCATATATATATATATATATATATATATATATATATATATATATATATACAAAAACATCCTTGGCGCCACTATCAAACAATGTTTCAAAGTAGAATGATTTTGAAGAATCTATGGAAACAAAAGCTTCAAAATTCTCAAAATAATCTGTTGAATTCAAGATTCAAGATTTGTTCTTCTTCTTCGATTTCCACAAAATCATCTAAGCTTAGCAAAATCAAGAAAAGTGAAAACCCGAATTCGAAAAACAAGAATCAACCCCAGAATTTCACTTCACTCTTCAATGAAATCAGAGAGATTTTAGGAACAGAGAGTGTAATGCCATATGAATCCGCAAATTTGAACGATACCCAGTTCGTAAATTTATCGTCCTGCCATGAAAGTGTTCGAGAAAATGCCAAGCAGAGTACAGAGCTGGAGGATTCAGTATCTTGCACAGAACTTGTTTGTGAAAATGCCAAGCTGAGTACAGAGCTGGAGGATTCATCGTCTTGCACGGAACGTGTTCGTGGAAATGCTGAGATGAGGATAGAGCTGAAGGATTCATCATGTGCTTGTGGAGATGTGAAGCAGAGTGTAGAGCTGGAAATGATGAATTTACATGAAGATACTCGGGTTGAGGATTTGGTGAAAAGGGATGTTAGTCCTATTGTTCACAAGATTACGGGGATTTTGAGGAGTGAATGTGATGTGATCGCGATGGAGGAACAGTTGGAAAGTGCAGGTTTTGAGTATAACGAGGATGTCGTTGAGAAGGTTTTGAAGAGGTGTTTTAAAGTTCCTCATTTAGCTTTGAGGTTTTTCGATTGGTTGAAAACAAGAGAAGGGTTTAGTCATACTACGGAGACTTATAACACGATGATTTACATGGCTGCGGACTGTAAGGAGTTCCGTTTGGTTGATGAATTGGTGGAAGAAATGGAGAGGAGTTCTTGTCGGAAAAACCTTAAGACGTGGAGCATTTTGCTATCGCATTATGGGAATGGTAAGTTGATTGGCAAAGCGTTGTCATTGTTTGAACAGTTGAAGAAGTTAGGTTATGAGCCCGATTTAAGGGCTTATACGATCATGTTGAGTTCACTTTGTAATGCTGGAAAAGCGGACATAGCTTTGGAGTACTTCAACGAAATGATCCACAAAGGCTTGATGTTGGATGAAGCTACGTCTGGACAGTTACTCAAATGCTTGGCTAACTCCGGAAATATTGCTGCAGTTCACAAAGTTGGTGACGACATGATAAGGGTTTGTAGTATTCCAGAAAACCACGTCTACAGGCTTATGCTTAAGAGTTTCTGCATCACGGGGAGGATTACAGAAGCTTTGGAATTGATTCGTGATCTGAAAAGTAAAAACATGAACCTTGACTCTGAAATTTTTACGACATTAGTGAAAGGACTGTGCAAGGCTGAGAGGATCAATGATGCATTGGAGATTGTTGAAATTTTGAAGAAAAGAAACGGTGCTGATGAGAAGGTTTATGCAGTCCTTATAAGTGCATACTTGAGGAGAAATGAAATTTCAAAGGCACTTAATCTGTTTCAGAGCATGAAAGATTCGGGAAGTTTGCTCAACGTTTCGACTTATACCAATCTGATGCAGCGCCTTTTCAGGGTTAAAGAGTTTCAAGAAGCGTTGAACCTCTATAATGAGATGACAGAGATGGGAGTTAAATTGGATGCTGTTGCAGCAACTGCTGTAGTTGCCGGTTATATCATCCAAAACCGTATTTCTGAAATGTGGCAAGTGTTTGAGAATATGAAGGATAAAGGAATTGTCTTTACTCGGAAATCGTACCTCATATTTGTCAAGGAACTTACCAAGGTGTCAGGGACAACAGATATTTTCAAGGTTCTGAATGAAATGAAGGCCTCTAAGATGTGTATTGGAAACGATATCTTCCAGTATGTTATTTCGTATCTGGAGAGAAAAGGAGATATGAAGAACATCAACAGGATGAAGCTGCTACAGGGGGGTTGTAAAGTTCACAATCACGAAAATGGAACATGTGATGTGAGCAGTCAACGAGAACGATACTTGGAGTCGAATTATGAAAACCTAGAACAAGTGTCCTCAGCTCATGACATGCCAGAGGCAACTTCAAAATCCTCTATTGAATGTGATGTACGTGAGATTTGCCAAATTTTGATTTCATCGAGGGATTGGTACTTAATACAAGAACAATTGGAGAACTGCAACATACAGTTCACCCCAGAAATCGTCATGGAAGTTTTGCGTAATTTCAAGCTGCAAGGTCGGTTAGCATTGCAATTTTTCTCTTGGGTTGAGAAGCAAAGTAGTTACAGACATACAACGGAATCCTACAACACGGCTATTAAAATAGCAGGACAGGGCAAGGACTTCACTCAGATGAGAAATCTATTCTCCGATATGAGGAGAAATGGTTGTTTAGTAACAGCTCATACCTGGACAATCATGATAATGCTGTATGGGAGAACAGGACTAACCGATATTGCTGTTCGTACTTTTAAAGAAATGAAACACAGCGGTTGTAAACCGACAGAAAGTACCTACAAAGCTCTGATTACATCTCTTTGTCAGAAAAAAGGTAGGAGAATTGATGAAGCAGTAAAAATATTCCAGGAGATGATTCAAGTTGGATACAGTCCTGATAAAGAACTAATCGAAGATTATCTTGGTTGTTTATGTGAACTTGGTAAACTAAGGGATGCCAGAAGCTGTACCGAATCTTTACTAAAGCTCGGTTTCAGTACCCCTTTAGCATACTCATTGTACATTAGATCACTTTGTCGAGCATGGAGGCTGGAAGAGGCTTTAGCATTGATCAACGAAGTTGATGACGAGCAACACGTCTTGAGCCAGTACGTCTACGGAAGTTTAGTCCACGGACTACTACAAAAAGGGAACTTAGAAGAAGCATTAGCAAGAATCGAATCCATGAAGCAGACCGGCATTCATCCAACAGTCCATGTATATACTTCCTTGATTGGCTACTTCTTCAAAGTGAAACAGGTTAGTAAGGCTCTTCAAACTTTCAAAGAAATGAAAGATTCAGGCTGTCAACCAACTATAGTTACCTACTCAGCGTTGATACGAGGGTATATGAACGTGGGAAAAGTTTCCGAGGCTCGGGATGTGTTTCATCAGATGAAAAAGAATGGACCATATCCTGATTTCAATGCATACTCCATGTTCATCTCTTGTCTATGTAGAATTGGTAATTCTGAAGAAGCTCTTCAACTTATATCTGAGATGTTGAATATTGGGATTATTCCAAGTACAGTTAATTATAGAACTGTCTTCTATGGGCTCAATAGAGAAGGTAAACAAGATTTAGCAAAGACTGTATTACATATGAAGTTAGATGTAAAAAGGAGGAGAAAGTTTCTAACTTGATATTTTTTTTTTTGTTCATAATTCTATGATGATCCATCTTTATTTAGTTGTTGCCTTTCTTTCACTTTTTCTTTTTTATTTTCCATTCGGTATCCCGTACTCACATTGGGGTCTGACTGGATTTACGCCAGTAAATCCCACATTGAGGGGTATAACAAATACCGTTATTACCTAATTGATTGTATTATAACCAAAACAACGATCAAGACCATTAAGATAATAGTGACGACAAAATATCACTCCTTTTTGTTTCATTGTATGTAAACTCGTTTTAGATGGAAAGACGTACTTTAAAATTTATGGTCTTGAACATGTCAAAGAGATTTGTGTGACTATATATAATCATGTCCTTTAGCGTAAAATAGAAAATTTAAAATTACTCCCTCCGATCCTTTTTAGTTGTCATAATTTCATTTTTGAGTCAAACGATATGAATTTTGGCTAACATTTTGAGATTTATATTTTTCATTATATTGATTTGAAAAAAGTTTCAATTATTTGAATTTACTTATTCATTTTACAGAAAGAATTAGGAGTATATGCATCATATATAAATATAATATCAAATTTTAAAAGGAAAATTTTCTTTCATTTTGATATGATATCATTGAATAAAAAAACTATTTCAGCTACCACAAAATATAAGAATCTTCACTTAAATAGTCGGATAGATTTACTATTACTTACTTTTACCACAAGAAAAAGAAAATACTACGCTTTTCGAGAGAGAAACTTTTTAAATATAAATTAAATTACATTCATTTGATATTTTAAAATAAAATTTTAGATTTTCAAAAACATGAAGGCATACTACAAGATAACATTTTATAACTCCCTCCAAATACACAAATAACATCGCATTTATCTATAATCACAAACAATTATAATTACAGTACACTATAAGCATAAATCAATTAATGAAAATTCTAAAATCAGTATTTCAAAGAAATCAACTTCCTCCTTTTCATAGCCCATGAATTTCTGTTAGCACTCCTTACGGAGATAGTAATCTTCATATATCATCCAACGAATGTCGAATATTGCATGTAAATTGATATGACAATTATTCAATTCCAACATGTATCAACACTACATGTTTCTCCATTTCCCATTTTCTTTAGTTCACGCAAAAAGAAAAATTTAAGAGAAAAGAAAGAAAGTTAGAAGAAAGGTCAGATGCTCAACTAAAGAAACAAAATTTGAAGGAAACGAAAATCATTCGTTACCTTTATATAGTGTTTATTTTTTTCATGCTCTTTGAAATTTCTTTTGACATAATACTAATTAACCTACATTTAAATACTTAATGAATTATATTAACAAAGATTGATTACTAATTTAAAAGTGTTAGAATTTGATAAGTCAAGTTAAGAAAATGAGAAGACAAATTATAGGAGTTGTAAGAGTTTGGTAAAGTAATACATAATGTGTTAATTTAAAGAAATTAATCATGTATGACTCTGGGCATTGAAGAACCATTTTTTCACTTCCAAATCCCGTCCAATTTATGTAATTGAAAAATTAATTAAGGCGTGCAAAATATCATTATTAATAATAATAAATAATTCAATTTTAAGAAATTAATACATATTAAATGTTGTATTTATAGGTTGCATAAAAATTCGGTTATGAATACATTTATATATTAGAGAAACCTTATTGAGAATTCTTATATTTGACTAATTAAATATTTTATAACATTTTAACTTATCATAGGGGTAAAATGGTAATCCAATTTTGAAGTTAAAAGCTTTTCACTTTTAATAATAATAATAATAATAATACATAGAAATTAATCTAAGAAAATTCAAAAGTCATTACTATTTTAATTACATATTAAATATTGTATTTATAGGTCGCATAAAAATACGGTTATGAATACAAATATATTAGAGAAATTTTTTTGAGAATTCTAATAGTTGACAAATTAAATATTTTGTAACATTTTAACTTATCATAGGAATAAAATGGTAATTCAATTCTGAAGTTAAAAGATTTTCACTTTTAATTATTATTATTATTATTATTATTATTATAATAATAATAATATATAGAAATTAATCTAAGAAAATTCAAAAGTCATTACTATTTTGATTAAACTTATTATAACATTTTAATTTATAGGAGGGTAAAACCGTAATTCAACTTTTGACTTGAGTTTTTCCCACTTATAACAATAATAATAAATGTTATATAATATGATGAAAAATAATAAGTCCTGGTGTAGCAAGTTCAATACCCTCACATAACACTAAGTTACTGGGAAAACCATCAGCTTGATGGATGTTTTACCAAATGATAATAAATCAAAGATGAAAGTTCAAGTTTCCATACCCAGAAACTAGAGCTTTCTCACTATCTCTTCGTTTGCGCGCTTGTAGTAAGTCATCCTTCGAATTGCAGCCAGAGCTTCTTCATACTTTCTACTTTGTAAGGCGTCTGCAAAAGAGTTGGATGATTGTTCGAACTTTCCTTGTATCTGCAAAACAATGAAGAGCGGCCACAGATAGCAGTAATTCATTTCACACAGTAAAAGTTTGAGATGGCTTTTACAACGAAAGTTCGTCTAGCAGAGAGTGGGAATAATTACAGAACTGATATACCATGATATCAAGATAATGTCAGTCAGCATCAATTGCTTGATAACACTGTGGAGGAGGCATCCGATACGCACCAGAATTAGCCCACGCAACTGACCCCCAGATTGCACCCAGCGCAATGAAAAAGTGGAGGAGAAAGGAAAGGGAAAAGCGGGAAAATAATTTCTATAACAGCTAGTAGAACAGTTGGGAATCTGCGCAGAATTCAAACAGGTTTGCTGTAAAAGCTTATACTACTGGCGTCCTTTTATACCTGCCCCTGAATTTGTTTAAGTTCCTGTGAGTCATTAGCTTCGTCAACAGTTTCTCTGATTTCCAGCATCTGCAAGTGAAATATTTGATGACTAATAGTCAGAGAAGATGAATTTAGGCAAGCCACTGAGGAGGAGCTAAGCTAAACACCTTTACAAATATCAAACAAAATAACATACCATTTTTCTTTAGTAAACATTACATCTAAATGCTAATAATTGTTAAACCCCACAAAGGAAGAACTCCAAATCATAGATAGCGTAACAAACTCATACCAAGACAGCATAATCGTGTAAGCCAATTGGTTGAATGTGTGGTCAAATCATTTTTCATACTACTTTTGAGCCGATGGTCTATCGGAAGAAGTCTCCTACCCCACAAAGGTAGGAGTAAGGTCCACCATACATCCTATGGGTATGTCGTTATCAGTTTTCATGTTACAGGCATCGACTGTCAATTTCTAAATCTTACATAAAAGGCCAACATGTCCAAGAAACAACTGGCAGCAGCACTTATCAAAAAGTAATTCCAACATAACAAATTTTACCTCAGTCAGCAACTCTACGTCATCAATCTTCTCCTCTTCATCCACATGCACGCCTTCCAACTTCAGCTGGAAGCCAGGACAAAACGTTAAGAAGAAAACGACAGGACTTGGTAGACCACAATCTGCAACTTCTATTACTTTTCATCCTACTATCTTTCCTTAAGTTGCAATTATATTATTGAGTTTTTCTTTATTTTAAACACTTCAGTGCAGATATTTCAGATCTTCATTCTGAAGGAAAAAGGAAGAAAAGAAAACGGAGGAAACCAAATGTAATGGGCCAAAGTAGTCAGCTTTTCATCTCTGGCAATTCTCTAGAAGAAACAAAAACTCATATGTCGGAAGATAAATATGTATAAAACATTAGCCTTTATACTATTTTTTTGTCCTTACAGTTTGTTAAGCATATTTCAGCCTAAAAAGGGGGGAAAATAGGACTTATCATAGGAGTTATCTTCTGTCAAATGTCTCTTGCACATATAAATCATCGCAGAGATACAGAATATGTTCTGAACAAGTGATGATCACCAATGAAAAAACGGAACTACTATAGCAACAAGTATGTAATGGTAACCTACAATGTATATTGCCCTTGACAATGGATCAGTTAGTGTGCGGTAAGCATCAATGACACGAGCAGATTGTTCAGCAGCATACTCCCTTTCTTTCTAGCAGAAACAGCAAAAAGCCACAGTAAAACAATATCAAAATTTAGGTGGAAGGGAAGCGCCAAAGGAATTATCAAAAGGAAGATTTAGTATAAATGAGTACAATAAAATTTTATGAACCTGAGATTTCGTGTGAACCAAGTCCGGATGTAGCTTCCTCTGCCAGTCTTTATACTTGCGCTCTAGATTCTCCCCCTCAATTTCATACTTCTTCTCCCTGCAAAAATGAAGAGAATCTTTAGCATGTCAATAAGCTAAAGATGAAAGAAAGATAAGAACTGACATAAATATATTTAAATACATATGTTTCACAAGATATTACTATAACCTTATATCCCAACAATGGGTATGAATTGATATACTTATTCCATGCAGATCCTTCGAGTACACTGCTAATGATTTAAATAAGCGATATCTGATACTTATCCCTACCTTATTTGTTACAGAGTTAAGAACAGAGTCAATTATCATGAACTATCTTAAAGTCTAAATCAATTACACTAAACTCTAGAACCTCCAAGTCAGGGGCTAATGAACAGTAGAAGTTACAGGGTCGAACCCAGTAGCTTTGCTTCAGATCAAGTATATACTAAACGCGTACAAGTTTCGAACCCAGTAACTCAAATGGTCAGTGGCTTCAGTGGTATACCGAACCCATAAAGTTCAAATATTGGATTCACCTTTGCTCTAAATAGTAAAAAGAAGAAAGAATCCAAGCATGAACTAACAATCTACCCAGTACAGCCACATTCACTTCACTGTACCTCCTTTTGTACAAGTTAAGGACCAGCGGCGGAGCTAGCAAGGGCCGAGAGGTTCATCCGAACCCCCGCGGAAAATTACACCGTTTATACATGGCTAAAATTATTTTTTTATGTATATATAGTATACATTGAACCCCCTTTGGCCTCTCCGTGTGATTAGTTTTTATATTTTGAAACCCCTTAATGAAAATCCTAGCACCGCCATGGCTAAGAACCTCCAAGTCAGGGGAGAATGCACAGAAGAAGCTACAGTTACAGCTGAACACAATATCATTGATTCAAATGATGTACAAGTATTAATAATTCTACTAAACATGTACACATATCAACTTTCAAACCCACTAACTAAAATGGTTAGTAATTTACCCCGAACACATAAAGTTCAAATCTTGGATTCGCTTTTTCTCCGAATACTAAAAAAAAAAAACAATCCTAGCATGAACTAACAATATACCCAATACAAACTACATTCACTGTACCACCATTCATACAAGCTAAAAACCTCCAAGTCAGGAGCGAATGCGCAGTACAAGCTACGGGTTCAGCGCACACAATAGCTTCCATTCAAATGATGTACAAGTATTAATCATTCTACTAAACATGTACAAATGTCAACTTTCAAAACCCGCTAACTAAAATGGTTAGTAATTTACCCCGAACACATAAAGTTCAAATCTTGGATTCGTTTTTCCTCCGAATACTAAAAAAATAAACAATCCTAGCATGAACTAACAATATACCCAATACGAACTACATTCACTGTACCACCATTCATACAAGCTAATAACCTCCAAGTCAGGAGCGAATGCACAGTACAAGATACGGATTCAGCTGCACACAATAGCTTCGATTCAAATAATGTACAAGTATCAATAATTCTACTAAACATGTACAAATATCAACTAAAATGGCTAGTGGTTTACACCGAACACATAAAGTTCAAATCTTGGATCCGCCTTTTCCTCCAAATACTAAAAAAAACAATATACCAATACAAACTACATTCACAGTACCACCATTACACAGGGTTCATCCTAACACAATAACTTTGATTCAAATCATACATATATGTAAATAATTCTACTACGAATACCAAATTTCAAACTCAGTAACACAACTTACAGTCCAAAAATCTGGAAATAATCAACAGATTGATCTACAGGTTGTACACAGCCACAAGCATTGCAAACAAGAAACGGCGTCGTATTTGAAGAAACCCCATTACAACAATTCCAGCAAGAAAATTTTTGAGCAGCTTCAGAGCTAAAAAGGGTTCTCCCAGAAAAACCCAAATCGTTTCTAAGAAAATTAAGCTTTCTAGATTGTATAAATTGAGGAAATTTCTCAACTTTTGGAGAAATTGATGGAAAATCGAATTGGGTTTTAGAAGAAATCACTATTTCTTTTCTTCCCAATAATAATCTTTGTAAAAAGGGTGTTGAAATTCTCAGCTTCTTCATCAACATTTTGTTTTTCTTGGAGAAATTGATAGAAGAAGGTACTGTAATCTTCAGTTTGTGTAGTATGTAATTTGTAATAAGCAAATAAGTTCGATAGGAACTAAGTTATGCTATCAAAGATACGATAACAAGGTTGTATATCATGATGGAGTCGTGGGGTGATCTCGAATTCGAATATTGAGTTTTACTTTTTAAAAATATCGATGAATTCTTCTTTTATAAATATTCACATAAAGTTTCACCGATATTACATATTATCATGATTGGATAGAGGTTAAGGGTTGAGTTGTGGTTTGAGTTTTAGGTCAAAGTTGGGTTGAGTCCATCGTTGGGGTTGGGTCGAGTCGCAAGTAGACGTTAGGGGTTGAGTATCGTATTGGGGTGATCGACAGGTCTACGTCGAGGTAATGGTTGAGTCTTGAATTAAGTTTGAGTTGAGGTCAGGGTTATTAGTTCTCGAATCAAGGTTAAGCCGAGGTTTAGATTTTATGTTTGAGGTCGGGGGTGGGGTCTTAGGTAAAGGTCAAGTTTCTAATCATGGGGGTGGGGTCGAGTCCCAAGTTAATGTCAGGTCAAAAGTCGAGATTGAGATTAGTCCCAAACAATCAAGGTTGAGTCCTGAATTATAGTCAGGGTGAGGTTAAGTAAGGTTCAAGTTACGTGTTGAGTTTGATTTGGGGATCGAGACTTGGGTCCGATTTGAAAGTCGGGTTTGATTCTGTTGACACCAAATTTTGGTTTGATGTTTTTAAAGTTAATATTTTCAAGTATTTTGTTTTATAAATAGTTTAAAATACATGTTTTGTCATTTTTATGTAATGTGTTAATAATTATTCTTTTTCTTAAAGTATTAGGATTTTTATCAGAGACGTTCAAGTATTTGTTCATTTTTTATGAAATTATTATTTCTGTTAAATTACATTTTTTACATGTCATTGGTTACGTTCATTACATTTTTCTATATTCATTTTCTCTGTTACATCTGTTGATACTTATTTTGATATTTTTGCACAATCCAGAAATTCATACACAGAAATTGTATTAACCGGTGATTTTGACCCACGATTTTAAGATAGCGAATTATACAATGGATAGTTTTCAACTCCCTATATATAGAATAGTTGATCAATTAGGTTAAAGGTGATGGATAAAAATTCGAGATATTTTCAAATTTTTAGGATTTCAAAGATTTTTTGTTGTTCATTATTTTTTCGATGACAAATCACCGGAGTTCCGCAACCATGGTGAACTTAGTTTATCAATATTTATCTTAGTTTTGATTATGAATAATTGAAATTGCATGTCTTAATGTGTGAGTAAATTTTTACTCAACACTTAATTAGCACCACTTATGTTTATTTTTAACAATAGAATTTCATCTAATATACTAAGATTTTAAATTAAATTACTTAAATTTCCATATTGATTAACAAATCTTTTGACAGCAATATCTAAGATAACCCATTAAAACAAATGTTAACATTTTGTTAACTTGAACTAACCATTATCAATAATATATGTTACTAGTAGATATTTGTTATGAAGCTATTAAATATTTTATATTATATAAACAATACTATAGCAATAAACTAAAAATATCAACTTGAAAAGATTATAGTAGTATTACTTATAACTTAAGCAGATAACATCAAATGAACAGCAAAACTTTAAATTAACTATATTAAATGATCTAATTTATACTTTGAGCATGTATCCTATAAAATATTTCTGGAACAGAAATGTTCAACAAGTTACGATGTTTTAACATTTGTATATCTCTACTTCTTACATATTTTGGAAATAATGTTATAACTTTTCAGATATATTTATTAGATTTATAAATAAATAACAATAAGAATAAAAACAAGTTGAACATTCGTAGATAACAATCCACAGAAACTTCAATTGTAAAATGATATGAGAGAATATCATTGAAAATTTTTCTATTATTAAAATAGAAAATTATCAAATGAGTTCTCAATCTATAATCGAATTTTCAACTACACACGTATATCTTACGAACAATCTTATTATTATAATAGCGTTTTATCTATATATATCAGGCTTAAATTTTATACACCAGATAAATAACTTTTATGTGTAACTTGCAAAATACTATTTATTAGGACTTTAATATTGTAATAGTAGAATTGTAGAATGTTTACCAAAAACTTGAAGAATGAATTATAGGTGACAAAAAAGTGTTGAAATCTAAAAAGAGTGGCTCTAGTTTAAATTATTAAAAATAGGTGACAATTTTTTAATCAATTTTGAAAAATAATTAAATAGGTTCTCAAGTTTTTATTTTTACACTTTTACTCGAATTTAATTAAAACCCTAATTTCTAAAATAAGGAAAATCCCCAAATCAGTTTTTTTTCTCTCCCAATGTCATGCTCTTTTCACATTTTTTTCTTTTAATCTTCATCACTAAATTATTAAGAATAGGTGACAAATTTTTAATTAATTATTAAAAATAATTAAATAACTCCTCAAGTTTTTAAAATTACACACTTTTACCCAAATTTAATCAAAAAAACTAATTTATAAAAGGGTAGGAAAACCCCCAAATCAGTTTTTTTTTTTCTCTTCCAACGTCCTGCTCTTTTGATCCAGATACCTGACGAAATGAACAAATAAAAAATCGAAATAGCCTGGATGACCTATTTTGCATTTTTTTTGCTTCTAATTCTTCTTCTTTTATATTAGAATTTGAAAATTTTGAGAAGGGAAAATCTCCAATTTTAATTTAACATGTGATTTAAAAGGTCTAAGCATTTTAGGAATTACTTTTTAACTTACAATTTTCAATCATTTTAACAAGTTAATAGGTATTGTTTGTGTGTATTATTCATTTAAAAATTTGATTTTTGTATTATTGTTCTTGCTACTGATATATAATAAGTTTCAATAACTAATATCACTATTTCAGTAATTTACAAGAATTGCTAAATGTTGTTGCTGAATAAATTGTCGTTATATCTATTTCAGCCGTTGCTGAATAACTTACAACAATTGTGATATTTCAATATAATTTGTTTTATGATTGCAATATTTTTGTTCTAAGTTGTAATATTTTCAGGTTTCTTCAACATCATTAATGCGAGATTGAATATTAATACTAGTTGATTGTAACGGCGAATGAGTTGAGTCTAACGATTGTTATATTTGGGATGATTGTGCATCGAGATATCACATGTGATGATTTTGCGAATAAAAACATACTTTTTATTAATCAGACTGTGAGTTGGAAGACTTGTACTTGTAGAGAATTTCAGCAATTGCAATAAAAAAGAAATACAACTTGTTTAATTGTTTTTAAGAAAATTTCAGCAACTGCTCTTAAAAGTATAACAATTTACTTATTTGTTGTTGCAAATTCAAATAAAATTACTAGATTTTCGTTTAAAATTAGTCGAACCCATCCTATTTATCATTAAATATGATTACTATAACTAATTAACAATCAATTTAGATTGATTACATGTGAAATTACTTAATTGAACGTTTGATATCTCAGATTACTATCTTTTTGCGTAAAATTACTATCAAATCTACAAGTGGACGAAGATCACTCTATTTATCATTACATATAAGTATTATAACCAATAAACGATCATTTACTCATTATGAATTGCTTACCTATGAAATTGTAACGAAATTGATCGTCTAATATTTTAAATAACTATCTCATTATACAAGATCACTATCTAATCTAAATTTTATTTTTAAATTAAATCAACACTGCTCTATTTATCGTTAAATACGAGTGTTACAACCAATAAAGGCTTTTCAAGTTGTTGTTTCTCAGATACTTGTGGTATTGTCACCATCATGTTTAACATTACATTATTATAAATATGAGCAAGGTGAGTTAAATTATGTTGTACAAAACTATATTGCTCGGACTCTTACGAAAAAAATATGTCTAATCCTACAAAAGATATGCAAATTTTGAAGGATCTGACGCAGATGCTACAACATCTTTGGAAGGTTCGAGCAACACAGGTACACAGAACACACACTCTGGTATTAACCCTTAAATTACATAAGAATTTTACATCTGTAGTAACAAGTAAACTATAGCTGCATTCTCCTGTGAACAAAAATGCTCTTTTTAACTCTTGACTTGTCCTGGTTTGAAATTCAAGCAGCAGTAAAATGGTAGTTTTCGTTTTTGTTTTCGTTTTCTTATACCATTCTTTTTTCCATGGATAGACGCGACATTTTCTTCCTTCATTTGGTCTACATGTACAGCAACGTGTTGTGTCTCGCCTAAGATTATTTCAACATAATCATCCGGTGATGCAGGAGCAATCTTCGTGTTGTGGTTAGCTTCCCTCGTGCACAAACTAGAACTTATACGCCTGGAGAAAAAAGTTACGTCAAGTTTGAGAGAAACTCATCTAGTATATGAACGAAGGCGTTATCATAGGAAATGCATTGTCACAAAGATTAAGTGCTCTCGGAATCTATGTTGCTTGGACACTCCACAGAAATGTAGGTGCACCCATGTCGTATCCTCCAAAAAGGATAGGTTTTGGAGGATTGACACAAATACTGTAGACAATACTTTTGAAGAGTCCGAGCAACCTTTTTTTTGTCATATATAAGTCAAACTTCAAGATTTTCTATGGTAAAGAAGTTGTAGAAGTCTCTAAATGGCTAGCATGTTTTGCAAATAAATATACTCCCTCGGTTTCAATTTGTTTGTCTTTCTTACTTTTTTGGTCTGTTTAAAAAGAATGTCTCTATCCCTTTTTTGGCAATTCTTCAATTCTAACTTTCCACGTTAAATGTTTAATAATACAAGATAGAAGGTATTTTGATACATTCTACATATTTTTAGTTTAGAACCATACTATCCAAAAGTCTTCTTTACTTCCTTAAATTTGTGTCAAATCAAAACCAGACAAAAACAATTAAAACGGAGGGAGTATTTAATTTCTCTAAAACCAATGTAACACGAATGATGTATTATAGCCTCTTGCTATTAAGCAAACAAAATTTTACCTGGAACCATGACTAGCGGAGCTGTTCCTGTGTTCGTAACGTGTCGCCTCTGATAATTCTTTTCCGGGTGATTCAGCGCAAGCTATGCGAGTTCCATGAATTTGATCAGTTTCTGATGATTTTGAGTCTTTCCGTCCATCCTCTGCTACACCTAAAGACTTAACAGTAGTGTTTCCGGAAACAGATCTAATTTCCAAATTATATCCAAAATCCCTTATGATAGAAATAGCCTTCTCCAAAGTTCCCAGAGCTTGTCGAACCTCAGATCTAATCACGACCATCTTGTTGTTGGCAGGCACATCTACAAGTCGATTATCTGGAGAATCCCTGACTTTCTCGTCATTCTCATCTAAACTTTCAATCATTTCACTTGTGTCTTCATTAATTTCCTCAATTTCACTATGACCTTTTTTATCTTCAACATTCTTTCTTGTTACGTGATCTGGATGAACATGGGCGTCTTTTATCGAGTCTTGTAGCTCTAAAGCACCATTTCCATCTCCTGTCCGTTCATCAACTCCGAGACATGCATCTTTCTTGAAGTCCTTTTGCAGTCCCGAAGCCCCATTGCTATCTCTTGCCCCTTCATCGAGACTAGCATGTGTTTCTTCCTTGAGGTCTTGTAATTCTAATGCCCCATTGTCATCAGGTAAACTATCTGAATAAAGTGCTTTTCGTATCCGATCATATAGTGGATCTTTTAGAGCATTGCTGAAATCTTCGTCACCTTTGGCAACCGAAGCTACTTCCTGCAAGAAAAAAGAACAGTATATTACTATCCAGAGAGCTAAAATATCGCTTTGATCAGCATCGTTGTTCCAATGAATAAACAATATCAGAATTGGCATTAACCTTTTTATAAAGCTTGAAGCCAGCACCTACGAGCTGCCGTGAAATGAAATTTATGAATGAAGGAGGAACAAAGTCCAGTTTGATATCCATATTTGCTATAGTCCTGTAAAATTTGATAAACACAAAAAGAGAGAAAATTTACATGGAAAAGGCTAGCATGAAAACGCAACAAGAAGCGTTCGAAGCTGATAATACTGCATATGTCGTCTAATTGCTTTAAGTGTTGAGTTTTTAAGAGGTGTGAATGATGAAATGAAGCGTTCTCCCGAACGACTCCAAGAGAAAGGATGCATTTTGAATAGCACATTTTCATATCGAATGGGTAATGAGTTGTGACTTTTTCGATAAGGCACAATAGCACATGTTCACTGTCCTCGTTGGCTATAAATTCAGTGGACTAGCATCAGTTTTGTAGAAAATTCTGAACTTCTGCATATTTGTCTAACAAACAACTATCGAGTCTTTGTGTGATTTGTTGCCGTCTTAGTGTTCAACAAAGTCGTTGGCGTTTTAGGTACCGTTGTTCTAGTGACACGTATACTGAGAAGAAGTAATCCAAAACCTCGGATACAGTGAGAGGATTAAATTCCTTAAGGACACACGATGAATTTCGAGTTCTCGGATATTTTATTGAAAGTTTTTATTTTCTGTCTCGGATGCCAACAATAAGTGCTTTTAAGTTTAATACATAAGAAATCCAAAGTTACCTGAAGTAGCTACGATTATCAGTAACTTTCTGGATAGCAAAACCTCCCACCACGTCAATTCGTACTACATCCTGCGGGAGTGGTATTCCGTCTTTCGAGTACCCATGAGTGCTTCTATCAACGGTATCTACATCAGAGATCTGGAGACATTCACAAAACAACCAGTTACTCTAATGATGACGAGAACAACTATGTTAACGGAAAAATGTCGTGGACTTTCACAAGCTTACCGAATTTAGAAGCACTACTATCAGACCATCTTGAATGTACTCAAATACAAAGAAATGTACAAGTGCCTCCCTTGCTGACAATGGCCATGAAAGCTTCATCCTAACTTACAAGTAGTTAAAACATATATCAGCATATTAAAGATATAAGAAGAACAAATTAAGCATCTACGAACTACTACTACCGCAATTTCAATTTGTATTTCTGGTTTTGACATGGCATGGAGTTAAACGAAATAAAGACGACTTTTGAATCTTGCGAAACGCCCATTAATCTTGTGGTCTTACGTAAAAAGGAAAGAGAACGGACTAAAAACGGAAACTAAGACAGACAAATTATAACGGAGGGAGTATAAGATGACAGACCTTACTAGACATATTTGTTCACCCTCTCTGACCTTCTGCACGCACTCGGAGGCTGCGATCTTAAATGTTGGAATTGTGGTTTGCGGCCACCTGATGTGAAAACGAGGAGTATTAACACAAGTTGTTGAGACTATCCCTTGAACCAGTATTCAAGGAAAATTAGCATATATTCAATGCACATGTTAAGATAATTTGAAACTTCACTGACATTTTATTTCGCATCAAGTTTTTTTTAATTACATTTACTGAGGACATGACCATAGATAGGAAGGTTTAGAGGTCGAGAATAAGGGTAGAAGGCTAGTGAATAGCCGGGTTCTGTCACACTTTATGTGCGAGAGGTAGGGTGATATTTAGTAGGTGCGTAGTCTCTTATTCTTCAGTATGTATTACTACTCGTCATCTCATTTGTTTTGTATCTTTCTAATTTATTATTGTCATACTATTCTTGCAATTCTGCTCTATGGAACCGCCTCTCTACCTCACAAAGGTAAGGGTAAGGTATTCATATATCCTACCCTCTCCAGACCCCACTTGTGGGGCTGGTTTCGTCATTCTATACTTGGATAATGTTCTTGTATCACTAGCCGCCTTTCTTTTATCAAAATCTAGCTAACCAGAGAACAATCGAAAAAATTCTGGCAATATAATGGGTATGTTGTTGTTGACATATCCACCAGTTTTACCAGCCTCATATCTGCCAAACTTATACTGTTTTTCTTAACCTAATGCTTGCAGTCGAACTAAATAGTATCACAATAGTATGCTGATACAAATACAATACCACCATTACAACTAAAAGTTTTGTAGTTCAAAAGCTCTCTCCACCTACTACAGTCAGTTTGTTCGGCAGACAATGCGAACATCTGTATCAAGTATTTATCCAAACAGCTCCCTAAATAGTTTTTATTGTATGCTAAACATGACAGGATACTAAAATAAGGCAAGAGTCTTTAGCATATGGGATCCTCACCATTTCTTGTAGAACTCTGCCCCCCATGAGATGCATAAACCTGAAACAGACAGTTGCTATCACAAAAGTTGTCCAATACTAACGCAACACGAACTTTCTGGAGGTGACGTTGATTAATAACCACCCCAACTGTGAATATAAGGCAAAATAGTTGAGATTTTAATCTATCTTACAAACATCTGATGGGCCATCTACATAGCCTTCAACAAGGAGGGTATGGAAGGGAGTGCCTTCGGGTCCCTCTCGATACATAACACGGTAGTCTTCAGTATCTTGTTTTACCTGCAAAAGAAGGAGAATCAGCATTACTCTCTTCCGCAATACATGCATTCCAAAAAAGAAGCAGACTTTGGTGCTGCTAAAGACAACCAGCATGTAAAAGAAAAGGGCCGCCCAGTGCACTAAGCTCCTGCTCTGCGCAGGAGTCTGGGGAGGATCCATAGCCACAAGGGTCTATTGTACGTACACAACCTTACCCTGCATTTCTGCAAGAGGTTGTTTCCACAGCTCGAACCTCTGACCTCTTGGTCACACGGCAACAACTTTACCAGTTACGAAAAGGCTCCCCTTCAAAGACAACCAACACGTGATGCTTCAAATAAGTTTCAGAGCCACAATGACATTGGTATGCG
This sequence comes from Solanum lycopersicum, assembly GCF_036512215.1. Taxonomy (NCBI): domain Eukaryota; kingdom Viridiplantae; phylum Streptophyta; class Magnoliopsida; order Solanales; family Solanaceae; genus Solanum; species Solanum lycopersicum. The sequence continues at coordinate 1,791,470 of NC_090800.1, forward strand.
GAGAGTTTCGAGAATTAGCTTGGAAAAGATAATCTACGAATGTGATAGATAGCCTACTTTCCAAACAGGATGAGCTGCTTCAGAAGATTTTGCCTTCTCATTATCAGCTACAGATGCACTCCTTAACATGCTCAGGAAGTTTGCCACTTCCTTGGTTCTTCGCTCTACCAGGTTGTCACTACATTCTGCAAACCAAAAGAAAAAAAGAGGCGAGGGGGGAGGATCGCGGAATGCATCATTGCTTAGTATATGTTAGATGATTTAGGTTATAGAATTAGGTGACTTCCCATTAAAGTAAAACCTAGATTCGAAGTGACAAAGAACAAACCTTGAAGATCACATTCTGACGAGCGTAGCATTTGATTCTTGACAAGGTTCTTAAGTAAGTCATCATTTACAAGATCATGAGACGACAACGTCTGATCCAATTTTGCTCGGTACTGAGAGATGTTACCAGTGTCTCTCATATTGCATATCCTAGGCAAACAGAGCTGTCTTCTCTCAAATTTTTAAAAGCCGCAACAGCTATAAAAGAATTAAGTGCTTTTGGTGTTCCAAGTATGAATGGACCTACAAAAATATGAAAATGATGTTTTCAGAAAAGCTGCGTGGATGTGTTCATATGAGTTAGTCGCAGCAGGAATTTGAAGTTCTGAAAAAACAAAAGTATTATTCAAGGGATATGTATCTATGTCATGCATTATTACACATAAAATGGATTAAATGATTAATCCTGAAATCTATCAGAGAGGAATTCAGTCAAACAAGGGAAAGAGCACTCAAATCTTGAGTGTTAGAATAAGGTAAATATGATATATACAAATAATACATGTTCCGCGATCCAAGAAATTCTAAGACTTTGTGTACAATGAAGACATAAACTCAGCCAATATATTACTCTTCAGGGATTTTTCCACATAGCATAACTACGACAACAACAACAATATATGTCCGGTGTAATCCCACAAGTGGGGCTTGGGGAGGGTAGGATTTACGCAGACCTTAACCGTACCTTTGTGAGGTAGAGAGGTTGTTTCCGACAGACCCTCGGCTCACAAGAAGTGTAATTAAAACAGGATTGAAAGGAAAATAACGGCAGCAAAATAGTACATTGAGCAAATGAAGCAACTAGTAGTATTGCAAACTGAAGAATAAGATACTATGCAAGCACTAACAAATACTACTAAATTAAGAGAAAATGGGATTGGGCCCCTCCCTCTCCCACATAGCATAACTAAGTAGGTAAAAGATAACAGATGCTACAGTCCAATTAACTCTGCCCAAATCCACAAAAAGGGGGGAAAACGCCAACTCGGCTTCCAACAAGTAACATCAACTAGTCCATAGATGCACGAAACCAGAAACAGTCACCAAACTAACCGGAAAAAAAAAAACATCCAACCCAAAGCAAACAAATACTCAAACAGACTGATAATGATTAACCAATCAACACAAACTAAACAATTCAACTCACTCAGCGGATGGTATTAGTTCAATCAAACTCATAACTAAAACCAACAAAAATCAAGAATTCACTTACTAGTGTTCCCATCTTTCCTCAAACAAACAAAATAGAAATGATCACTAAAAGACCACAAACCGTAAAGACATGAACTTCAACAATCAAAGTCAAGCAATCCTCCGATCAACAAAAATCAAGCTAACAGCTGAAGCAAAGAATGCAAATTTCACCCAAGTTTCAACCTTTCAACTCATTCAGAAGCTGTTCCGAAGGAAACCAAACTGGAATCTTGAAGTTTTGAGCATGAACCACTAAGGGGAATGAAAGAACCCACAAACAAATACAACAACTACGCTTCAGTCCCAACTACCAAATAAGTTGGGGTCGGCTATATAAATACTCACTTCTTCATTTAAACTCATTTCATAACATTCTCATACGAAATAAAATCAGACTAATCATCCAATCAACAAAACTCAAACCAACACTTGAAGCATAGAATCAAAAATTCATTAAAGATTCAACCTTTACTTCACTCAACAACTGTTCCGAAGGAAACGGAGCTGGAATCTTTAATTTTTAAGCATGACCAATAAAGGGAAAGAGAAAATTCATAATAATCAAACTTAAGCAAAACCATTATTCATAAGAATTCACATACTGCTATAGTGCTATTCCCATGTTTCCTCAAACAAACAAAACACACAAAATTGTCAGAAACCACAAAGGCATGAACTTTAACAATCAAACTCAAACAATCATCCAATTAACAAAAGTCCATTTTTTTTATTCTTTTACCCCTCCCCAGTAAGCTCCCACCTTTTTTGCTCCCTAGCTTACTCGAACTCACAACCTCAGTGTTGGAGGCGAAAGGTGCTTACCGTCCGAGCAACCCCTCTTATCAATCAATCAACAAAACTCAATCTAACAGCTGACGAAAGATCAAAACTTAATCCAAGCTTCCGCCTTTAACTCACCTCAGCAGCTGTTCTGAAGGAAACCAAGCTGGAATCTAAAATATCTAAACATGATCCAGTAAAGGGGAGAGAATTCATAAAAAATAACTCAAGCAAAACCATTACACATAACAAGGCTCACAACAAATGGTATTAGTTCAACCAAAATCTAACTCAAATCAAGAATTAACATACTGCTATTTCCATCTTTCATCAAACAAACAGAACAGAAATGACCATCAAAAGGTCACAAACCACAAAGACATGAACTTTAACAATTAAACTCAAGCAATCATTCAATCAACAAGAGTCAAATTATTAACCTCCCATACTTTTTGCTGACTCAAACCAACAACCTCATGAATTGTAGACACCCCTCTTTATCAATCAATCAACAAAACTCAAACTAACAACTGAAGTAAAGTATCAAACTTTTTTTAAAGATTCAACCTTTAACTCACCTCAACAGCTATTCTGAAGGAATCTTGAAATTTTAAGCATAACCCAACAAAGGAAAAGACTCAATTTTTATTTCTACAAAGTCACAGATCTCAAGGGAATTGATTAAAGCAAAAGGGACAAATTCAGTGATATGAGACCACCAAGGTGGATATCTAACATGGGGTTTCCTTGAGAATAACAAATGCAGAAAAATACACAGCTAAAGAATCAGAATATGAACAATTCCAAAAGAATTTTTCAAAGCTAGCAAAAAAGTCACAATATAATGGAGCTTCCAATGAATACTTATACTAGTAATATAATAATAATAAGAAAAAAAAACACAATAGCAAAGAAAATGGAAAGAAGCTAGTCTTTCAATTTTTGTTTAATTGTTGAAAAATGCATATTTGAGTCTAACTAAATTTAAATATTCAATCAAAAATAACATTCAGAGTTAATATTTTTAGTATTTGTACAATGTTGAAAATTTCTAATTATTTTTATTCCATTTTTGACCAATTAATAAATATTTTTGAAATAAGATTAGTATGATTTCATTTTTAAATAAATTAATAATCTATTAGAGAAAGATAAAGTAAAAAAGATATAATGACTTTTCTATAAATTATGTAAAAGAAAAATATAACAATTAATATAGAAAGAATAAAATGTTTTTTAATGTTATGTTGTTTTCAAATATTGGGCACTCACCTACCATCACAAATATGAAATGTTAGGTACTTTTTATAAAATAAAATATTTATTCAAGTTAGCTTGTATATGTATTTTATTTATTTTATCAAATACTATTTTTTTTCCAAACAAATATATTTGATTGGTGATATTTTGTTAAATTGTAAGAAATATTAAAGCTGAAATTAAAAATATATTTGAAAGTTTGTTTGGATGTTAATTTTACTTTGAAGGAAATTGAATTTTTGTGAATAAAAATTTTAATTTAAATGAAAAATCTTCAAAAATATTTTCTCAAAATAATTTTAATGAAAAGTTTTAAGAAAAATTAGGAAAAATGCACAAGTACTTCCTAGACTATAACCAAAATCTAAAAAATGCATCTTAATTAAACCAAAGTCCTATTACTTCCTAAACTTATTTTTTTTGGTAATTTTGTGTACCTTTTTGGCGTATATGACATCAACGCGTCTCAATTGCGTTGAGACACGTGTGTCGCGTTAGACAAAAGATACATAAAATTATAAAAAATAAGTTTATGGAAGGTAATAGAACATTAATTTAATTAAGATGTTTCTCAAAAATTTTGATTATAGTCTAAAAATACTCGTACATTTTCCCGAAAAATTAGTTGGATAATTAATGATCTCAATGTTCACTTTCTCAGCATTTATTTCTCCCAACAATTTTTTTCACACCTAATAATATAAATTGATAGATGAGGTTAGTGGTCCTATTTTATTTCCTTTTTCTTCTCTTTAAAATTAAAATAAAGTCACCTAAAATAAAAATCACTAAAAAAATTAATTGTATAAAATAAAATGACTAAAATGATATATAACTACTTTGGTTGTATTAAAAGCTAAATCATACATATGGCATTAATATTATGAGTCTCATTTTTAATTATGTAATGATACATTAGGAAAAAAAAATATATATATATATATATATATATATATTTATAAATTTTCTAACTTATTTCACAAAAATATAAATACTTATTAGGTTTTTTACATTATACACTTAATGTCAATTTTGTTTGATGCGCTACTTTAAAAATAAACCCTATATACATAAATTTAAATCTAATCAGATTTTAATATAATTTTGAATATCTTAAAAATAAAAAGTACACAGTAAGTGCTTCATAATTACACAAAGGATTACTACCAACTTAATTTTATTTCTTTTTTTTAAAAAAAAATGATGTCCAATTATATTAAAAAAATCTACTTTTGGGTGAGTTCTAATCCCATCAAAAAAAGTTCTTCAAAATAATAATTCAAAATAAATATTTAATAAGTTTTATTTAAAAGTAGGTTGGCTTATTTTTTGTTATTACTATAGATCATTAAAGATGTTACGATACGATAAGTATATTTTAATTTTTAATTAAAAGTCTTATATTTATGTTATGAGATCTTTTTTGGTGAGAAACTTCAATTTTAAAATGAAATCACCTTATGACAATTTAAATTAATTGAATTCATAATGAATATAAACTATCTCAATTTTTAGACGGAACAATTAAATCCATCATTTTTCATGCAAATAGCGAAATTGAATAATTTTAATATTAATTAATAATACTCATTATCAAAAACAGAATAACATAATTATGAATTTGATCCTTTTTGCTTCTCTCTATTTTGTCAATAAGCTGAATAAATTTAGACAATAAGCTTTTTCCTATTTTGTCAAAAAGGGTCAGTTCAGCCTCACCTAGCCCAAGTTTCGTAGGTTAAGAAATTTAATAGGCTAGCTGGGCTGATCCTTCATTTCGAAAGACCTAAAAATACTCAACTCAATCCAACCCTAGAAAGGTTGAGGGCTGAGGCGGGCTAGCCTTTTTTGTTTCTTTCTTTCTTTCGTTATTTTTCTTTTCAAACGTCAAATTATATACATCAAGAAAATGAAAAGATTTTAAAGCAAAATATGGCAAACAATGATGTTGATTTAATAACAATGGTAAAAAATCCAGTGTAACTAACACGTATCTAGAATACTAGATGCACGCGATACACGTATATAGTGGATGCATCCGAGATACACAAGTGAAATGGGAGGGAGGCGAGGGCGAGAGATTTATGTATGTATCCTAGATACATGTGAATCCACTCGAATAAAATGTATCTAGAATAAATGAACCTAATTTTTTAGTTCATATATCCTGAGATACATTTATCCGACGTACCAAAATCTGGTAAGATTCGTAATTACAACATAACATGCAATTAAGTAATTGACTCATATAGTAGTGAGATTGTTGTAAGGTACCCTTAAACAAATAGTTTCGGCCCATGCACCAACCCCAATTAAGTCTCAACAGTCCTGTTTTTATATGGGTCAAACTTATAAACCCTAATTTTAAATGGATCATACCCCAATAATGGGCTGGATTGGGTCTGCCCCATCGACTAAGCACATTTTGACGGCTTTAATTCTTCCTATACTTTTGGAAGTGAAATGAAACCAATTTGTTCACGAGAATTGTTTATTTATCTAAATTTTTTTAATTATTTAAAAATTAATATTTCATCATAAAAACCTAATATAACTTAAACTTTATAAAATTATGCGTATTTAAAACTTTATAATTATAAATATTCATTTATAAAAAAAATATGAAAATATTTGATTTATCAATTACAATATTTTACGATATCTCGATATCATGTTTACGAACTACGATTCACTCATTTGATAATATTATGTAAAAAATGAAAAATTAATAATAATTTTCATGATTTATAAGATTTTCATATTTATAATAAAAAATAAAATTTTGATTTTGATTTTTTTAAAAATACATTTAATCAAGAATTCAGATTCATATAATCTAATCTCATATAGTATTTGCTTTTGTTCTTCACCCCCTTTTGCCCTCTTCTCTCACACATTTTCTTTACCAATACTCCACAGACAAATTCACACAAAATCTTTGTTTTTCTTCAAAAGGGTTGCTTCTTTATGCAATTTGATCCATACCCAGAAGAGTTTCTTGTTCTATATATTCAAAATTTGCTCTGTAGGGTTATCGCAGTGGTATCCTTTGGATTTTTTCGGTTTTTATCAACCCCATATCAGCAAAAGTTATAATCGGTTGGTTTTCTTCATACCCATCTCGATTTTTTGTTCTAATTTGCGATGTATGTTTGGAGTTATTCAATTTTAGATTGTGGGGTCGATTTGGTGTAAAAAAGATTGCATTTTTTTTTTCAGGGTTGGTGATTTTTTGTTGTTGAAAGTTATGGTGTCTTCGATGTTTTGCTATGAATCAAGTGAAACAGAGACGGATTATACTCCTTTTAAGAGATTAAAGTCTTTAGAATTGATGGGAATGGATATAACTTCAATGGGTTCTATTGAGGATGAAAAACATGATGATGTAGTGTCTACGATGGATTTAACTGTTGGGTATTGTCCATTTTCAATAAAGTTTGTATTTTTTAGTTTTGTGTTCACACACCAAATTATTATAGGGTGCAGGGTGATAAACACAGCTAAAATATTAGTTTCATACATGAACTGTTAGGTGAGTGAGTTTCCTATGTGTACTATCACTATATTTTTATATCAACACACATCATTGCTCAAGTATGATACTCAATTGAAATACTTTAGGTGTGTTTTGACCCTTTTAACTCTTATTTTATACTTTTATTAATTGTTATGTTTTTCTGGTTTGGTGTGATATTTTCAGTTGCTTGCAAAATTTTGCTTCACCATTGTGTGTTGAGATGAGTTGTCAGTCTAATGGAGAGAGTGAAAACGTTTCGACGCCTTGTGATGCCGGTGGCAGTTCAACAATTGACAAGAGTAGTATGGTGTACCCACAAGCTGTACTTGCAACTGGATGGATGTATGTCAATGAACAGGGTCAAATGTGTGGTCCTTACATTAAGGAACAGTTGTATGAGGGTCTGTCTACTGGTTTTTTGCCGGAAGAACTTCACGTTTATCCTGTCTTAAATGGGGCCATTTCGAATGCAGTGCCCTTAAAGTATTTCAATCAATTCCCTGAACATGTTGCGACTGGATTTGCTTATGTAATGGTTTCTTCCTCTGGTGCAAATGGACCAACGGATAAGTCCATGGGAGTTGCCAAAGATTCAGGAGGAAATGAAATGGATTTGCGAACAACTTCCCCCTATTCTAACTCGGTGGCTCAACATGGAACTCATTTGTTGAACCAACAGATGGCTACCACTGGCTCTGCTGGAACACTTGCTCCGTCTACCACTTCGGTACTTTCTCTTTTACATTTAAGGATTTATGTTGTTCTGTGGTGATACTTTTTTAATTACTTGCTTCTTCAAGCCGCTGTGCGTAACTTTGTGTCTCCTAGAGGTGTCACCTTTTTCTCCAAAAAAGAAAAAGAAATTGACTCTCGTAGAGGCGAAAAATATAATTTCTTGCAGTCACAATTTGTAACAAATGTAATTATGTAATATGGAGGAAACAAATAGACTTTTATTGTTTTGATGGAGAACAAATAGACTTCTTGTATTTTCTGCAATTTCGATTCCCTTACTTATGACTTTCTTTGCTTAATATTGTGTGTGAAATAGGTCAACGAAGAATCGTGTTGGTTCTTTGAAGATCATGAAGGGAGGAAACATGGGCCACACTCTCTTATGGAGCTTTATTCATGGTGTCATTATGGATACATTGTGGATTCAGTGATGGTGAGTTTGTGTTCCCTAGTATTTTTCTAGGTCCTATATTTAGCTCTGTAGTACATGGTGCAGATGTTTCTCCTACTATCCCAGCCTTTCTCTGTTGGAAGATGTTTGTTATATTATGTTGAAGGTACAATTGGATTTTCTGAGCTATAGGCTATATGTAAACTGAACATGTGTCAAACAGTTAATCGGGTTTTGATGGGTGGAATGCCTTGATTGAGCTGCTTCACTGCTACTGATCACTTAAAGTTTTTAAAATTAGATATGGCTGGGTTTTAGTCGTGAAGTATAAAAAATGGGAGAACTCTTTTTGACTTAATATAAGTATTTCTATGAGTGCATAATTTTTTTTTTACTATAGAAGCAAACTTGGGGAGGTGGGGAGTGGCCCGTTTATATTGCTTTACGAATAATCTAGGAAATGGAGCCTTTTTGTTTGTGATACTGTTGTACATACAGTGGGAACTTAATAGGATTCATTTCTGTAAAGGTGAATTCTCAGAATTTCTGTTGTGCAAAGTTCTATTACCATAATTTCTTGCATATTCCAAAAAGCATCCTGTTCGTGTTTCTGTATGGGCTCGTTGGATCTCTATTGTTCTTGTTGTCTTTTTCTTCCTCCCTGCTTGTGTCAAGTTGGCCTTACTTAACCCGTAGTCTCTTCCCATTTTCTCTGTAGGATTATATTCTCACTCATCTTCCGATATTTTCCAAACTTGCCATTTTGAATTTGGCATAGTTTTCCTACATTCTTTGTGCTTGTTGCTTGGTTAATGGTCTTCTCAAAACTTGGAAAGGTCTATCTACAAAGTATTAGTCTATTGTACTTTTTTTTTTTTGAGAAAGGTAACTTTTTGCAGTCTATTGTGCTTTTATATAAATTGTTCCACACGGCACTGTTCGAACTGAACCCAAAATTAACTAAGCAATTCTGTGAAGTAGTATCCTCTTTTCTTTACCAATCTTCACATCAGTTAACTTTATTTCCCCTTTTTGAATTATCCCATGAGTTTCAATTTGCTTCCCTCTGTTTTTCAAGCCTCATATAGTTTAACTATTAATTTAGGTTCTAGACCGTTGGACAGACAGTTCATGGTTTCAATTATTAATGAGTTTAAAACTGGAGAGTTCAGTCATTTGCAACATAGTGATAATCACGAGAGAATTCTACTCTTTTAAGTAGTTCCTTTTAATTGTTACTTAGGTCTCTGAACTAATTGCTTCAATGTTAATTAGGGCTTCTACTTTATTTTTTGGGTACATTTACATCTCTATGAATACCTCCTTGCCTCATCTAGTAGGTTATTTTACGTTTTACAAGTTTCTTTAAGTTTTTGTTCCCATAGAAGAGCTATGATAACTAAGCACAAATTAAGTTTTCTTTTAACTGATTTTGTGTTGAATTGAGGATTTTGACCTGTTCTTCCCTTATCGCTTGCATTTGTTGGAGATTGTCCAACTCTTTCATGCTATGTGATGCTACACCTAAGTGGTATGTGCTTGCTCATTGATGTTGACTTTTGCAGGTACATCATGTTGCTGGTAAGTATAGACCATTTAGTTTGAAATCTTTGATTAGTAGTTGGACTACGGCTACCCCTGGAGCTCTCTTTTTGTCTAATCCCGATGGGCATGAGACTGCATCTTTACAAGATTTTGTATCCGAAATTTCTCAAGAAGTATGCTCCCAGCTACATATGGTTATCATGAAAGCAGCCCGTAGGACTCTACTCGATGAGATTGTTAGCCATGCAATTTCAGAGTGCATCTCTGAAAAGAAAGATCTCAAGAAAGCCGCTAATCAAAAGAAAGTCACTAATCAAAAGAAAGTCATTAATCAGTCTGTCAAGATGTCATCTCCTGGTACCAGAATGGTAAATAATGTTCAAGCATGAAATAGAAGTGAGTCGAATTGAAATTTCGAATCTTGCATGCTACTTATCATTTATGTGAACAGTCTGCAGGTTGTGGTGGCAGTAAGGCCTTAATTGATCCTGAGAGGAGTGCAGAAGCTCCTAATCTTCTTAACTGGGAATCTGCTGCTGCTGAAATCCCTTCGAAGTCTTCAGGAAGCTCGAAATCTGTTGGAAGCTTTGAGAACTATTGTGATTCTTATACAGTTGTTTGCAGGAAAGTATTCGATTCTTGCATGCATAGCATCTGGAATGCTGTCTTCTATGACCATGTTTCAGAGTATTCATCTGCGTGGAGGAAGAGAAAACTATGGTCACCTCCTTGTCTGATGGTTGAATCGAGTATTCAAGCAGTATCATATGCTAATTGCACCACAAAGCTTTCTACTGAAGTTGTAAGCTTTTTATGCTTATTTTGGGGTCATTTTGCAGTGCTTGCGTATCCCTTCTTACTGACAGACCTATAACATTATAGTTGCAAGGGGAGGAAGAATCCTTTCCCCCAGGGTTTGAGAAGAAGAATGTGACGGTGGATTTGCCACCAGTTTCGTCATCAAAAGATTTCACCGTGGAGCTTTCTACTGAAGTTGTAAGGTTTTCTATGCTGTTGTTTTTCCTGTCAATTTGCAGCGGTTATCTTTGCTGCCTTATAGATTGACTTATGACTTTGCAGTTGCAAGTGGAGGAAGAATCTTTTGGCTGTGATCCTGATTACCCCCCAGGGTTCGAGGAGAAGAATATGACAGCAGATATTCCTTCAGTTTCGTCATCAAAAGATTGCACCGCGGAGCTCTCTACTGAAGTTGTACGCATTTTTATGCTGTTGTTTTTCCTGTCAATTTGCAGTGGTTGTGTGCGCTTTCTTACAGACTGACTTATGACTTTGCAGTTGCAAGTGGAGCAAGAATCTTTTGCCTGTGATGTTGATTTCCCCCCAGGGTTTGAGGAGAAGAACTTGACAGCGGATTTGCCTTTAGTTTTGCCATCAAAAGATTGCACCGTGGAGCTCTCTACTGAAGTTGTAAGTTATTTTATGCTTATGTTTTTCCTGTCAATTTGCAGTGGTTGTGTGTGCTTCCTTACAGATGGACTTATGACTCTGCAGCTGCAAGTGGAGCAAGAATCGTTTGGCTGTTATCTTGATTTCCCTCCAGGGTTTGAGGAGAAGAATATGACAGTGAATTTGCCTTTAGTTTCATCACCTTTTAATGATGAGAGGGTGTTGTCGAGATCCAGTCATGCAACAGACCCTGAAGCTAATGATTGTATACAACCTATCGTTGAGAGAGTATTGCATGAACTCCACTTGTCTGCAAAGATGTCCTTGGGGAAGTATTTCACTAGTCTTTTGTATGAAGAGGCGATGGGAAAAGTTGATTTGCTTAAAGACGGCATGATAATCAAGGTGAATATTTGAACTTGCTGTGATCTGTGTAAACTATATCCCTCTCCCCTAGAAGTGCATAGGTGGGGGAGAGACTTTGTTGAAGTAATCCCTTACCTGATAATGTTTCCCCTGTATAATTCGAGATGCCAATGCTTACCGCAATATAATGAACTGCAGCATCTCAATGAACAGTTCTGTTCTGCAGGTTGCTGAGGACCCAAATACTTTTAGTGGCTCTGCATGTCAAAATGATTCTTCTGAGGCCATTTTGGTGTCAGAAAACTTAGCACATGTTGATATTCAGAATACTTCCTCGTGCAAAAAATCATTGCACCAGAACTCTATTGATCCATATGTGATTCGTGTGTCAGATTGGTTTTCAAGTGCATTTCAGAAGTCTGCCAGTTTAGACAGTGCCTCCAGTAATGAAATGACTGATGAGCTGCAACCACCTGAATGCGAAGCTGTTCCTGTACAAACTTCTAAAGTTCGACTTGCTAGGTCTGATGATTCTATTTTGAGAATAATATGGTATGCGACCCTGTCAAATTGCCGGCAGAGGGTACATGAGAAAGCACTGAGGGAGTTGAAAAGTTTTCTTGTTGATGATATAATTAGAAACTTTTTGACAACTTCGTCTTCTGCAAGGAGATGTAGTAAATCAGAGGATTCTCAGGTGAGTGCAATTGTTGGTTTTCTAAAATATAGTTCAAAGAGTTTAATTTTTTTTTTTCATTTCACTGAGTTAATTTTTCCCCCTCAGTCCAGAGAGTTGATTCTTCCCCTAAATTTAGAGATCAAATTTCCTCAGTGTAAAGAGTTAATGCTTCTGAATGCTACTTTTGTTTTGTCAGGTTACAAGAAGCAAAGCGGGTAATGAGACACGTGATAAATCTCCAGTTGCATTAAGCAAAAGTGGGGATGGTTCTCCTAAGGTACCTACAGCAGTGGGGAAATATACATACTACCGAAAGAAAAAGATGGTTAAAAGAAAGTTAGGCTCTTCATCGCAGCCTCTCCCCGGTGGAGACATTGGCTATGAAAAGAGTTCTATTAACAAGTCAAGGAAAAAAGATCTCTCGGGAGAAGCAACAGCGAAGACTAAAGGTGACAGTGCAACTTCAAGTGAGAAGGAAATTGGGCTTAAAGATTGTCGCAGAGAGTTGTTCACTAATGCCTCTTTAGTTGTTCCTCCATCATCGCTTACTAGTTGTAACACGAGCTCAGAGAAAGATGCTTCTGTCTACAAAGGTATTTCAGTTTTCTTGAGTTTTCTCAAATATTACCAGAATGGACATTATATTAATTAGACATATTTGCCATACTGTACTAAATTATGCAGCGGGGAAAAGTAATGCAAGCCGCAAAAAACTGAAGGCCACTTTTGTTGCTGAGGTCTGCAGTGATAATGGAGAGGTTTCTCCAGACATTGTCTTTAGAAAGAGATCTATTCGCAAGAAGTCAAGGAAACAAGATCTCTTGGTGGAGGCAACGGGGAGCACTAAAGTTGACAATGCAGATCTAAATGGCATTGAAATTAGGCCAAAAGATTGTCGTAGAGAGTTGTTCACTAATGCTTCTTTAGTTGTTCCTCCATCATCTGTTACTAATTGTAACACTATCTCAGAGAAAATTTCATCTGCTTCCAAAGGTATTTTAGTTTTCTTGAGTTAGTTTTTTCAAATGTTCCCAGAATGGACATTATATTATTGATGATGTTCATCATACTGGTGTAAATTTTTCAGCGAGGGGAAGTAGTGCAAGCCGCAAAAAACTGAAGGATGCTTTTGTCGCTGAGGTCTCCAGTGATAATGGGAAGGTTGGTGAAGATGTTGGCTTCAAAAAGAGATCTATCGACAAGTCAAGGAAACAAGATCTCTTGGGGGAGGCAACAGAGAGCACTAAAGGTGACAATGCAGCTTTAAATGTTAAGGAATTTGGGCTGAAAGATTGTAGCAGAGAGTTGTTGACTAATAAGTCTTTAATTGTTCCTCCATCATCGGTTATTAATTGTGACATTATCTCAGAGAAAGTTGCGTCTTATTCCCAAGGTATTTCAGTTTTCTCGAGTTAGTTTTTTCATATTTTATTAGAAGAGGACATTTTATTTATTGACATGTTTATCATACTGTTTAAAATTTTGCAGCGAGAAGAAGAAATGCAAGCCGCACAAAACTGAAGGCTGCTAATGTCACCGAGGTCTCCAGTGATAATGGAATGGTTGATGGAAACATTGGCATCAAAAAAAGAACTATTAACAAGTCAACGAAGCAAGATCCCTTAGGGGAGGAAACGGAGATCAATAAGGGTGACAATGCAGCTTTACATGTTGAGGAAATTGGATTGAAAGATTGTCACAAAGAGTTATTCACTAATGCGGCTTTAGTTGTTCCTCCATCATCGGTTATTAATTTTAACACCATCTCAGAGAAAGTTGCATCTGTTTCCCGAGGTCTTTCAGTTTTCTTGAGTCAGTTTTCTGAAATGTTACTAGAATAGACATTATATTAATTAGTCATGTTTATCATACTGTACTAAATTGTGTTGCAGGGAGAAGTAATACAGGCCACAGTAAACTGAAGGCTACTTTTGTTGCCGCAGACTCCAGTGGTGATGGAAAGGTGTCTGAGGTTGCGAACAGGGAATTGGGTACTCAAGAAATGCAGCCACCCTCTTGTTCAAAGAAGACTCCTAAATGTTAGCGTTTATATTTCATTTAAATTGATGCTCTATTTTTCCTTTTTCTAATGTTATAAGTGTTCACGTGATCTCTCATGTTTATTGCCTCATTAATATGTGTCTTGGTGGGTTATTGAAGCAGCAGCCAAATTACCGGATTTGAAAAAGAGAAAACTAGAGGATAATCTGACAGCATCTCGTTCAAGAAAAATTCAGAAACAATCAACTGGTGTTGGCAACCAAGCTGCAACAAAGGTGGCTACTCCAGAGAAGAACCAGAAGGGTAAATCCCGGATAGCAAAACATTGTTCACAATCAGTTGGCTGTGCTCGAACTTCGATCAATGGTTGGGAGTGGCGTAAATGGTCGTTAAGGGCAAGTCCTGCCGAAAGGGCTCGTGTTAGGGGAACTAAGGTTGTTCATATTCAATCTGCTAGTTCAGATGCTAATGGTTCTCAAATGTTAAATGCTAAGGGAATTTCTGCAAGAACAAATAGGGTTAAGTTGCGCAACCTCCTTGCTGCTGCCGAGGGTGCTGACCTCTTGAAAGCTACTCAATTGAAGGTAACATGAGAATTTGCCTTGTTATATGTATTGCTTTTACTTTACTACAATTAATAAGGGAGAAAGAGAGAAAATTCTTCCTTTTCTTCTTATTGTGGAAATAGATCGCACCTGCAGCTTTTGAAATGCATTTAACTGTTAAGCCTTCTTACCTCTTCTATAATCCCTTGTTTTACCCTTTCTTTTTCACTTCATTTAATAACAATAAAGGCTCCTGTGCACTTTGATAAATTTAGCAATGTTTGGGTTCATTTGTTTTGCTCCAAAAGCATTCAAGGCAGTGACATCATATGCACCATGACAGTGACATTTGTATTTTCATTATTGTTTTAAAAAGGGGCAAGTATGCATATAAATTTAGTTTGAGGAGCTTATGGTCATGCAATTTATTTTAATTAGGTTTTCGTAACTTAGATTCTTCATCTCTAATTCAAATGCTGACATATATTACTCCATTTATCATTTTACATTCATTTCAAAGAATGACATATATTGCTCCATTTATCATTTTACATTCATTTGAAAGATCATATACAGTTTTTCCCCATTAATCTTTTACAGATCTTTAACTTTTTAAAAAATATTCTTTTAAAGTTATGTCTAGTAAGTATCTGAGTTGCTCTTCTTACTTTTTTTTTTCCATAGATCTTTAAATGTTGATTGTCATTAATGAATGTTTATGTATTGAGGTACTATACAACACTTCCATATTTCAACTTAAATCTTTCTATGAAGAGCTCTTAGGATTTTTTAAACTTAGCGAACAGTAACATCTTAGCAGCTATAAAGGAAAGGAAGATCATATTGAAGTTTGAAAGATAATGTAAGGATAAGTTTTCCTTTTTAACTATTATGCACCAAAAAGATTACTGAAAAGGAGAAATGATAAAGGAAGAATCACCAAGAATATAACAAAAGCAAATTATTTAATAGAGAGCATCATATTAGTTCTCTCTTATTTTGTAAAACAGGAGAAGAAAATTTATGTGGCTTCAAAGACTTGCTTTTTTATTTTAAAAATAACTTAATTCTTAAAAAAACCTCTTAAGATACTAGAAATCGTTTAATAATAACCATATCGTTGATTTTTTTTTTTGAATTGTGTCCAATAATATTTTATCATTGTTAGTTTTTTGAATTGTTAACATTGCTGAAATAATTTATTATGCCCATTTATTAAAAGGATATTGATAAAACTTATATACTTTGTGCATTGATTGTTGATTAACTATCTATAACAAAAAAATAAGTCAAGAGTTAGATTAGTAAATTGTGTTCAATGTAATGCTTGTGCTTGTGCTCAGAACGGGCGATTTCTATATGTTATATTTTTCTTTTGTGGTTATATACAAGTTACATATTCATCTATGTCTTTTGTAGGCTAGGAAGAAGCGCCTTCGCTTCCAACAAAGTAAGATACATGACTGGGGTCTTGTTGCCCTTGAGCCTATTGATGCTGAAGACTTTGTCATTGAATATGTTGGACAGCTGATACGTCGTCGTGTAAGAGCATTGCTTCCAAACCTCAATTACATTCCAGCTTGCTGCTTTTGCCGCAAGTTCTCTTCATACATCTTGGTGTCATAACTTTGTTTATTTGTGTACAAGTGATTTTGTTTGATTGTCTGAAACACTGTCTCAAGTGTTCATTTATTGAAATCTTACTCCTCTCCTTTTTGAGTCTCAGGTATCTGATATACGAGAGCACTATTATGAAAAGATAGGAATTGGGAGCAGTTACCTTTTCAGACTGGATGATGATTATGTGGTGAGGAAGTAGTTGGAGAATTCAATTTCTTATAGAATCTACTTGATGATGTGAATTCCTCTCATGTTCTATTATGGATAGAATTATTTTTTATACAAATCCTGGAAAGGGGAGACATGTTAGGATGAAATGCCTTTTAACCTGAAGTCGGTCAAAAGCAAAATGAAGTAGAAATTCTATTCTAGCTGTGCTCTGTCTGTCTATATGTATCCTAAAAACCATTACTCTTGGATCGAACTGATGCTAGGATAACTTGTTATCCCAATTTGATTGCCATATATTGTTCTTAAAATGTTATTGCTGTACTGTGTGTTTGAGAAGATCATGTTATAGAAGCAAGAAAACATTATTTTCTTTATGTCCCAAAATCTGTTTGTAGGAAGCTCATTGATAAGTCCTTCCATTACTCACAACAAAATCTCATTGCATTAGAGCAATGCAAAAATAGGTGATCAGATCCTATCAATTTTTTTTCTTTGGAACTGTAGATTTTATCAATTTTAATGCTAGGATAAATAGCTTTTTGGCTTTTCTACTTTTGAGAGATTCAGGTTTAAGTTTTCCATGACCAAAGACCATGTTAAAGGTCCAATATTTGTTCTAATTGTTTATATCCTAAAAAGATTTGACGTGGGATTGAAAAAGGGGAGCCTGGTACAAAAAGTATCCCGCATTTTCGCAGGGTCGAGGAAGGGATGAACCCAAGGGGTGGGATATCAAGGAGAATTTAACTTCTCATAATGTTCTCCATGCATGTGTACTCCAAGGAGCTTAGTTTTAAATAGGTTGTAAATTAAGGGGTTGTTTGGTTCACATGCGAGGACTATTTATGCGGTGAATAATATTGATGGACTTTTATGCAATGGCTAATAATGTTGAATCTTTTGGAAACAACCTCTCTATCCAGTTGTCTCAAAAACAAAAATCTCTCTATCTAGAGGTAGGGGTAAGGTCTGCGTACTGCTGTGCAAGGTATCTTGTTGACTAATAATGTCGAGAAATGAAATTGCGGTGTGACCAATCAATCACGCTAAGTTGATGTTCTCCAAAACCACCTGGAGAAAAGATAAAAGGAGTAGCACAAGCCAGTGTGAATAATAAGACAAGGAATGTTATTTAGGAAATACTTGCTTTTTAAGAGTACCTTTGTCTTTAAATACTTTATCCCCATATACACATTCTACCCCTCATAAAATGATACATAGATTACTGCATAGCTAGTGCAGTAATTAGTTAAACACCGTGGAACAAACTTTGCATTATCTTTGTGATTATTTTTCTTATATGGCCAACCAAACACTGCATAATTTTGTACGAGATTTGATGCTGGGATTATTTTTTCTAATCCCTCACACCAAACGGCCCCAAGGATTTAGGTGTTTTTCTTGCTGAATTTGAAAGCCATTGCTTAATCTTGTAATCAAAATCGCTGTTGTGTGTTTCTGGAATAGTCGATGCAATTTTCACATTACCAGGGGTTGCAAGTGAGTTGTGATAGCTTTGGGTGTAATGCTAAAGCTAAAGGAATGCTTATCCAATTTATGCAATTTTGCTGGGAATCAGTCTAAGAGCCTGTTTGGATTGGCTTTTAGTTTTTGACTTATAAGCCATGAGTTAGAAATTTTAACTTGTGACTTTCGACTTATCCAAATACTCCAAAAGTGCTTAAAAGCTATTTTGGCTTAAAAACACTTAAAATAAACCAAATCCAAACACTCTAATTATCCGATCTTGAACCAATAGTCATAATTTGTTGCATATTTTGAAAAATTGTTAATTTCATAAAGATTGAGCGGCCATTTCTTAATAACTGACCATATTTTATGAAGGTTGATGCGACAAAACGTGGTGGTATTGCCAGATTCGTAAACCATTCTTGTGAGGTGATTTTCTTACTATTTGAATTTTACTGTGTGACATGAAGTATCATAGGGTTTCAACTCGATTATGTCATCTGCTTGATCTTAACATATGTTGCAGCCAAATTGCTATACAAAAGTTATAAGTGTTGAGGGTCAGAAAAAGATCTTCATCTATGCTAAGCGGCATATTGCAGCTGGTGAAGAGATAACTTACAACTACAAGTTCCCCTTCGAGGAAAAGAAGATTCCATGTAACTGTGGTTCTAAGAGGTATAAGACTTATGTTGATGATCAAATTTTTATCTATATTTTATTGTGTGTGAGATATAACACAAAGTATTGCACAGGGGAAGAAATTGATTGCTAGCTTAATCCTTTGTACGCTAGTTCTAATAGCGAAAGACAATCTCTCTTTGACAAGATGATAGTTTATGCGACTGTTATACCCATCACTGTTATTTCAGTTAAGCTTTCTTTTTCTAGATTTTTTAAGAATCAGCAATGCCTTAACCTTATTTTGTTATTATATGCATCGTCTCATCAGGTGTCGTGGCTCGATGAATTGAAATGCAAAAGAGATGCCAGATCTGATGTGTTAGGTATTTTAATTTGCTTCTGAAATTCTTTTGTTTGCTGTCTCTTTGTTTTCCACTACTAACTCCTTTTTCTTCTTCTTAGGGGTTCGTTCTTGACCTGTGGTTTCCAAGACACTCATGCTGCCGTTTGCACAGAGTTCGTTATCGTGTACATCTTGTAAGCAATGGTATTGTCAATAGCAGTCCCTATTTTTATGTTTCTAGAAGCAGAACCCAATTTATACATTGTAGTGGAATTATTGTTTTTTGAATACAGCCATCTTTCACTACTAGTGTTGATATGCATTTTATTAGTTGT
This sequence comes from Solanum lycopersicum, assembly GCF_036512215.1. Taxonomy (NCBI): domain Eukaryota; kingdom Viridiplantae; phylum Streptophyta; class Magnoliopsida; order Solanales; family Solanaceae; genus Solanum; species Solanum lycopersicum. The sequence continues at coordinate 1,810,780 of NC_090800.1, forward strand.
CGCTATTTGCGATGTATCTCAACAGAATATTTTGCCTTTGAATTGTCGTGGATGACTTCTCCCTAGATGCAAATCTTCATGCCTTTGTAGTTAAGACAATCTAGCAGTTCTCCAATGTATAGCTACCTGGATTAAGATGCAATATATGTATTGTCTATAGGTCAGGAAAATATGAAGTTTTTTTGGTCATTCTTTATACACATCAGGGATCATACTATAAGGAATAGAGCCGCACAAGAGTTGGGAGATATTCTTTTGAAACATAGTAATTAGTGTAAAAAATGTCAAGGTACTTCATCTTTATTCTAAAAGGCTCCAGGGCCAGTCTAGCAGTAAGAATACAGATTGTGATGTGTGTGCGTGCTTCTTGAGTTTGAATCCTGTCGCAGACAAAAAGCCTGGTACTTCAGTTGAAATAGGATATAAGGATGAACCCATCATCAACCGTGTCTTGAATTTTGCTCCCACAAATCCTCGAGTATTTCTCCAGTATAACAAAAGGAGAAGAAACATGTTTGAGTTGCTACTTGTATGTAATTTCTTTTTTCTTGCCAGCCAGCTAGTGAGACCTTCATTTCGTGGGTGCAAGCTCTTTAGGGGATAGTGTTGCAGTAGTTAAAGCAAAAGAAATATACAGAAGCATGCTGAGAAAGAATAACGGATATGGTGAATTTAAATTATACATATTAGAATGACAACTCAAGTGTTTGACCTAACAAATATGAAACAACTTACTAATTAATATTCCAAAATACATAAAATCAATCCAAGTGCGTCACAAGTATTATAGTTATGAGTAATTGTTAAATAGACCGAAGATCTTTTAAATAGAAGTTCTAGTATAGATGGGGGAATCTATGTTGCTTTGATTCTCCAACAATGCTGCCACAGCTCACATCTATGTTAGATCCTCTTAAAAAGAACTCTTGAAGGATGCAATGCCCACCCGACAACATTTTTGAAGGATTCGAGCCACATATGTCTACGTATACTGTATTCGCCCTATATGGTATTTGTGGGATCACAATGGGTATGTTGTTGTTGTGTGCGTCTCTCTCTGCTTTCTGCACACTCTCTTTCTCTCTTCCCTGCTTATTTGAGGCAATTGATTTGGTTGTGTTCACCTTTACTTTTAGCAATATAGCAAGTGGGGTCTAACGAGGGTAGGATGTACCCTCGTTAGAGAGGCTTTACTTGTTAAGGAATTATATACTCGAGCTACTTTGAAGGTGATTGCATATGGATCCGTACAAATCCCAAAAGATGTAATACAATGCACATACAAGTCATAGGACCCAATTGATGCTAATTGAAAATGGACGTGAGAACTGCAAATTTTAGTAATAGCATTTTAGGCCAATATGCTTTGTAACTTTGTTTTGCTACTTTGACGTCATTTCAGGGTTTTCCCTTGCAACTCCTGGTCAGGCGGTACCAGATGCATACACGTACTTCTGGGTTTACGCATTCTTGTGAAAAAAGGACGACGAATGTGTGCCCCTTGCATGTATTCTTGTAGATATCACAGTTGCAGATGAGTTCCTCCTCTTAAGAATTCAAAATCGGTTGTTCTTTTATTATGCAATCTCAAGGCACTCTTTTGGAACTATATCTCGTGTACAGACATACATTACAATATACCTTCACGTTTCAAGTATAATAATATACCATATTAATTTCACGGAATTCAAAGTACCTTTTAGTTTATTTGGTTGTTATGTTGAGATATCTCGTCTTGCGAGGGTCAATCTGAAAGTCTGTTCCTCACAAAGGTTGGGGTAAGGTTTGTGTACATCTTACTCTCCCTAGTCTCCACTTGTGAGATTACACGGGGATGTTGTTGTTGAGATATCTTGTCACTGTTTCAGTGATGCGCTATTTATTTTCGTCAATCTTTACATGTACAGGTCACTATACTGTGTTATTTGTGAATTACTAGTCTTGATAATCTTTCCATAGATACATATTGCTATAATCTGCTGGCTAGCATGTTAGGAGAGTTTGACCCGAAACTCGATTTAAGATCTAAGATTGTTAAATTCTACCCTGACTATATGTGGATGTCCCTGGGGTAAGAGTAATTTTAGCAATGAATGCGGGCATCATATTGTTTGGACTCTTCAAAAATGTTTGTCAGATCTTCAAACACACACTCGTCGATATTTTTGAAGAGTCCGAGCTTACATAAGCCATGTGTATGCTCAAAATGCTAGAGTGCATTTACAGGTTTTTCTACCAAGGATAAATCAATACATGGATATAATTTTTCTTATTTTAGAATTTTTTTTAAATCACTTTGCAGTCGAGTTGATAAAATTTATTTTTTCTGCTTTAGAATCAAATCCCATTTTTGATAATAGGTTATAATGTTGTACTTGCATTATCACAAAGAAAACTTTTTTTTTGTTCTTTTATACCAATCTTTAGTTATTATTTGTCACAGGGACAATCAGATATTGCCTGTTCATTCAAAATTGCTAGTAGATGATGATGTGGGTCTCGATTGACGCCTTTCTGGTACGCGTCTTTTATCCTCTATTTAGTTTTTCTGCCCTCGATTGTTGCTAGTGGCACTCTCCCTCGATGATACTGTATGATAGTTTAGAGTGAAGCTCGTGAAGTGAAAAATACGCGAGTTAAGGGATTGGGTTGAGAGGGGCAAGAGATACACAGCTAATGACATACATTCTCCATGTTGAAGGTTTTTGAGTAAATCATTCCTCCAAAAATACGATTTGAAAACCGAATAAAAAGTAAATATACTTGTATTGGATTCATACTCGAATCCAATACTACGTTTCATCAGGCTACACGTCCAAGTCCAAGTTCGCTTGCTTTTTCTAGCCCTCCCGGAACTCTTTAAGACATATTCTAGCAACATTTTCCAAACACATTATGTATAAGTACAAAAGATGATAATAAAAGAAAGAAAAAGAACAAACTTGGTACAAAAATAAGTGTACATAATAATTAAGTTACTATTTTTTGTGTTTCATTTAGTAATATAATTAATTTCAAACATATTATATGGTATATTTTAGTAGTTAGGATCACATGATTCATAGTATATTTTGGTAACTTCTCTATAGTTTAACCATACAAGCTTCAATCGTTTTTCTTAAATTTCGTGTTCAGTCAAATTAAGACACATAAAATGTAACTAAGATCGTAATCAAACTAGGTGTAAAAACTAGAAGGTAAAAGATTCAAGGCTTAGTTTTAGTAGCAAATGTTGGACTTATGACCTTAGACGTGCGAAATACGTCTGATATTTGAGTGGAGAAGGATAGAAGATCGGATTTATTATCTTAAGAGTTTCGAAGACTATGTTTGGTCTTAACGGTTGGTTTTAAAAGAATTTCTCGGTTATTAAAAAAAGAGCGATTTTTCGAGTAGTTTGAGTTAATATTGACATAATATTTGCCATTTATGTTGAAAATTTTGTTATAGTAATTGTAGTTTGATCATATTAGCAGCACTAAATTTATATATGTTTGGTATTTCTT